>NC_142806.1:65334646-65397146 GCF_049724085.1 Artemia sp. Qi Xiang Cuo | reverse complement strand
GAATGCCACTCGTTTGGCACCTTAAAAAGACTAGTAAAAAAATATTTGTTTTCATATTATTAATTTTATTTACTTTTGCTTGCTGCCAAGTTTTTTTTTTTTTTTTTTCTTTTTTTTTTAGATTTGTTTCACATTTCAGGATTTTTTTTTTTGTTTTTTGTTTTTTTTTTTTTTATTGAAGCAAATGCTTAACATATTAAAGTTAAAATGCTTATGTTTATATGTTTAAATATTAATGTTATGTATTTATTTTTTAAATCTTAAGTGTTGAAATGTTTAGTGTTTTTTTGATCTCTTCATTATCCCCCTCCTACAGGCCATGAAGTCTTTGTGGGGTTTTTTAGATTGTTATGTAATTATTTTACTGATATATGGAAAATAAACCTATCTACCTATCTATCTATCTATCTATATATATGTCTTTGTTCTTCATTTTCAATTCTAAACATCGTTGTTGCATTTCTTGTAACCCCATTCGCTGCTGCTTATCTTTTGGGCAAGCCAATGTTTGTATCATTTCCAGTCAATGACGACTTGAATGGAACTTTCAGTCTTGGAGATTGAAAGGTCATTTCCTACTATTCCAAGCAAGGCCGTATCCAGGGGTAGGGTGGTTCTAATCCCCCCCCCCAAAAAAAAAATATATTTGTCTGACAAAAATGGATATAAACAATTTTTTATGCGTTTTCTTATTATTTCGTTCCCCCCCCCCCCCCGTTCCCGAACAAAAAAACTGAATAAGGCCCTGCTTCCAAGTTCCCAAGGACCGATAATGACATCAGAATTGGAGAATTCCAGCTATTAGTACCCCATTTCCACCCAAGCAGGGTGAGAGGGGGTTGAAAAATCAGAATATATATATTTGTGCAGTATTTGGTGGATTGAACGGTCGCTTCCCATTAATTATAGTCTGGGGAGACCAAAAATGACATCAGAATTAGAAAGTTCTATCACTTAGTGATAAAATTCCTATTTCCAACCAAGCAAAGTCAGAGGAAGATAAAAAAAACAGTATCTTAATTAGTTAATTCCATCAATTAGTTGCATAATTGAAATGAAAATGGGTATATAGGGTTCTAAGTGATTGTCTGACTCGTAAAAACATAACAAAAATGGATATAAACAATTTTTTATGTTTTTTTTTCTATTATTTCGTTCCCTCCCCCCTCCCCGAACAAAAAACTGAATAAGGCCCTGCTTCCAAGTTCCCAAGGACCGATAATGACATCAGAATTGGGGAATTCCAGCTATTAGTACCCCTTTTTTACCCAAGCAGGGTGAGAGGGGGTTGAAAAATCAGAATATATATATTTGTGCAGTATTTGGTGGATTGAACGGTCGCTTCCCATTAATTATAGTCTGGGGAGACCAAAAATGACATCAGAATTAGAAAGTTCTATCACTTAGTGATAAAATTCCTATTTCCAACCAAGCAAGGTCAGAGGAAGATAAAAAAAAATCAGTATCTTAATTAGTTAATTCCATCAATTAGTTGCATAATTGAAATGAAAATGAGTATATAGGGTTCTAAGTGATAAAATATATCAGTTTTGGTGTCATTTTAGGGCTCCTAGGACTTGAATTATAGTTAACGACCTTTCAATCCAGAAAATATTCCAGAACTTTTAATTCGTGATGTCCCCCTCCCTTTTCCCTGAAAAAAGGTGTATTTTTACATATCCGATCTTGGAAATGTTATTAGGCTAAACAAATTTTTCTTAACATTTTGATACCAAAATCATTTATGTTACTCAAAATGCCAGGGCTTGTCCATTATTTTTAGTTTTACTGGACAACTTTTGTTTCTCTCGAGTAAATATAATGCTTTTTAGGTAATGCTATTAAGCAAATTTTCCTAAACATTCTGATGCCAAAAAACCTTTCCGTTGCTAAAGATGAAAAGGGTTTGGTCTTTTTTCTTATTTTTACTGGACAACTTTTGTTTTTCCCGAGTAAAAATAGTTTTTCACCAATACATTTTTTTTTTTTTGACCAAGTAATTACCTGTAATAAACTACATAATGGCCAATCCCATAATAGAACCCATTAGCAGGTGCCTGCCGGAGTGGAGATCGTTGCTAAAATCACGTTTCTACGGATATTTTTTCTCTAAACAATGACAGGTAAAAAGCTGCTTCCAGTTCAATTTGAAAAATCAAAAGCCAGGTAGCCTTATTTTATCTTGGAAGCCTTTTTTTGATGTAAAGCCTTTTTTTGATGTAAAGCCTTGGTAGCCTTTTTTTTGTTACCAGGTAGCCTTTTTTTGATGTAAAACAATTAAACTATGAAATTATGTTCATTCAGTTAAAGAATATACTAGAAAATTCACGAAAAAAGAAAACTAAACACATTAAAAAGAATGAAGTGAAATGTAGGCCTACAGTGTTTTTTTTTTTTGTCAGCGATCAAGTTATGATTAGTTCAAAAAAAAACAAGCAAAAGTATTCCCCAAGATGAACGAATCAGTTAATGAATTTAAACAAATAAACTACTTAGTACGGTACAAGGGTAGCGAATTCACAAGCAACCCTCAGGGTTAGTTTGAAAGTGCTGCTGCTATCATTTGCCATAGTGATGCCATCAAGCTGAATTATGTAAGTGAACAAACTAAAAGATATATATCCATTATACATAGCGATCTTGTATCAATTTTTTTTAATCAGATAAACATAACAGCAATTAAATAAGACAACGCTGTAAATAACAATACTCAATGGTCTGTAACTTAATTGAAAAAAAGAGATAATAGTTAAAATATAAAATCGTAGATATATTTTAATATAGGAGAATAGATTAGAGAGACTGAGAGAAAGACAGAGAAAAGAGAGAAAGATGGAAAAAGAATATTTAGAAAAATGCCTTTTTCTTGTCTTTTCTTATAGACGGGGGGGGGGGGGGGGGTTGACAAGGTCTTTTCATACCTCCCCTTGGCCATACCTCAAGATATTATAAAAATTTAAAACTGCTTACAAGAATTACTATTCTGTAAGAGTCCTTTATTGTAAACTATGAACTAGACTGCCTTTTCCTAGAATGGCTTGATGTTTGACGGTTAACATTCGATTTACCAGAAATATTTCTCACGTAAATGCACTCTTTGGTGAAGATTCAAACTTCTTGATCGAGAAAAACACCTTTTGCACAAATCACATTTAAACGATTTCTCACCTGTGTGCAGTCTTTGATGGTTCTTCAAATGATTCAATTGAGTAAAACACTTTTTGCACATATCACATTTAAAAGGTTTATCACCTGTATGCAGTCTTTGATGTTCTTTCAAACTACCCGTGTGAGTAAAGATCTTCTGGCATATACCACACATAAACGGTTTTTCTCCCGTATGAACTCTTTGATGAAGTTTCAAACTGCTGGATTGAGTAAAACACTTTTTGCACAAATCACATTTATACGGTTTTTCTCCCGTATGAACTCTTTGATGTGATTCCAGTAGTGAATGGAAAGGAAATCTTTTATCGCATATATTGCATTCATAGTCTTTTCTGAACTTTTTCCTATGCAAGCCAATATTAGAATTTGAAGCTTCCATAAGTGCATTGGTATTACTTGATGAAGCATCTGCAACTTCTGCAATAAAATAAAATAAAGGGGATGAAAAACCTAAAACGTTATCATAAGACATTCTCAATCATATATCCTAAAGTAATGATGCTCACACAAAAATCACGAAAAAATCTGAAAAACGAAGAATAAATAATTAATAGCAAAACGAGAGGCTTGAACAGATTCAAGTCTATTGCTATAAGCATTATAAAAATAAAAATCCTTAATTTCAGCTTAAATGGTAAAACAAAAGGTAAACGGTTTATATTTAAGAAATTTGTGTCTATAGTTAAAGCGCAGAACCTATGCTGCCCCTCAGCGAGTAGAGCCCCAGCCCTCGCCAATCCAGTAGGTATCAAACCCCACCCGTCTTATACCGTTGTTCTCAAAATGCCAAAGTCTCTCGATAACCCCAATGCTCGTAAGCAGTTTTTGGACAGCGTTTGCCCCGACTCAGCGGAAATCAGTGAGCTAAGAAAGTTGAAACATGAATGGAAACTGTACGTCAAATCTAAGTCATCTGCTCAGAAGATTGTTGAGAAAATGACAGCTAGTAAGCCTGAGGTTGCTGCTATGCTCAAAGAGAAACTATTTATTGCCGTCCTGAAACAGATTTCGCCTAATATACTCACACTGATGTAGAATCACTTGATCCTAATGCATCAAGGGCAATATGAATCGGTAACTTTGAGGCGTTCCAAAGTGTTTAAGCTGTATTTCAGGACCAGGAGGGATCTTGAAGATTTTATTGAAGTATCAGTTCGGGTTAACTTTGAGAAGGTACCTGCGGAAGAGTTCAAATTTCTCCCAAAAAGATGTTTTTCCTTCCATGGAGTTGGTCACATAGCATCCAACTGCGTACTAACGCCTATTTGTGGATGCTGTGGTGCTTCTGGCCAATCCTCCACGAAGGATAATACGCCCAATAAAGATATGTTCTGAATATTGTGCAAAAAAAGGCCACACATGCTACAGCGTAAGGTGTCTGGCTAATAAGGCGGTAAACAGTGCTAAACCCCTACTAAGATGAGTCTAAAACCTGATCTTTCAATGTGTCATAAAGAAATGAACCGAGGATACTCCATCTCTTGTGCGATTGTCTCATGGAATCTAAATAGAAATTTGCTAAATCGGTCTGTGTTTTTAAAGGACTTTTTTTTTTTTATCTAAATATGACCTAACATGTATTCAGGAGCACTACTTTGGCTCAACTATTTTGAGCCTGAGCCTTTTGGAAATATCAACCAATAAAAAAGTATTCTCGGTTGCTGCGTGCTGCTCTCAGTCCTAAGGCTGGTCTTATGGTGGTCTAGCAACCTACACGAAGTCATGTTTTGCTTCTTATATTTTTAATACAGCAAGTGACTTCTTTTGTTTCAGTGATTCTGATCACCCAAGCATTATTTTTTATCTTTTCGATGATGATTATATTGTTATGCCAAAGAATGAAAGTTTTACTTAAGTCCATAATTCGGGTAGTTCATCTAACTTAGGCCATGTTTGTCATACGTCATCCATAACTATTACGGATGTTGTTGTTAGTGATTCCAGTTTTACGTCAGATCATTTTTCTTTGTTTTATGGTGCTCAGATTGGTGTTTTTGTCATTCTACTAACCCGTTTGCTAAAAAGCGATCTGTATTTTATATTAATGTTTTAGACTGGGCGTCTCGAGTTCTTTTCCAGAATGCGTGGAATGATGTTCCCGCGAAAATTTGCAATCGTTTTATTTATTGATGAGGAGTTCAAGAAAGAATATGCGTTATTCTAAAGCTAGGCTGAACATTTACTGTAGTGAACCTATTGAAGCCCTATCTTGCAGAAAAATCGGCAATGCCTATTATGCGATTAAAAGTTGGAACTGAAGAGTCCGGTTGGTCAACTGATAATAATTTTCGTAATGCTTGTTTTTCTGCTAAATTTTGACTTTAAGTTTGGATTGAAGCGGATAAACAGCGCGATGGGTGGCTACGAAAACTGTATCATTATACTAAACACCAATTTGCAAAGCAGGTTTTACTGGATTAGAGTTCGATTATTTCGTCTTGTTTGGAAGAAGTACAGTCGCGGCCAAGTAAGATGCGGTTTAGTCTTGTAAAAGAAGTGCCATGTCAAACACCGTCTCGTATACCACTTTCTTTCCGTCCCCAGTCCCCCATTGCACTTCCTGGGTGAAGGGCCACGAAACGGAGATCAGCACCACCAGTTTGGACCTTAAGGGTCTAGTGCCGTCATATTATATACTTACTTACTTACTATACCACTTTCTTCGTGGGTTGAGCATTATAAAAAAGAATTTTCTGCTCCGGGTCAACGTCTGCAATCTAGATACAAAAGTGAAACTCCGATATTTTTTTAGCATGCATCTAGTTCGGGACTGATTATTACAAAGAGTCTGATTGTTTCTACAATTGGTAAACTGAAGAAAAAATCAAGAGGACATGATGGGATTTCTGCACAGCATTTGTCGTTGCGTGGTGAATTGTTTATGGACCGCTTAGTCCACCTTTATCAAATGATATCTAATTTGAGATTTATCCCTGATTCTTTTTCGCAGGTCTGAAACATACAGCTCGATGACAAAATAGTAACATATTGTGCTGGCATGTTCATAAATTGAGAGGGAGTAGTCAATCTGGACCTATCCCAGTTAAAATTAGGAACAAGGCCATAATTGGTGCTAAGGAAAGAGTTAAAGAGATATAGGCAGAACATTTTGAGAATGTGCTAAACTGAGATAGAGTCAAAGGCAACGCTATAGCGTTGCCTATAGTAAAGGCCATACGGCTCCAATATTTTATTATTATTTTTTTTCCCAGAGGCACTACACATGAAAGGGGTCGTCGCAAAAACTTCAAAGGGGGCTCATTCGAATAGAAATCGAGAGTTTTAGTGCCCTTTTAGGGGTCAAAAGTAATTGGAGGGCAACTATCCCCCCCCCCCCACACCCATGATTCTCCCAAACACATCCAATCAAAATTTTGAGATAGCCATTTTGTTCAGCGTAGTTGATTCCCAGATAGAAAATATGTTTTTGAGGAGGACACTCCCCCACAACCATCAGGGCAAGGGTTTTAAGGTATGCCCGGCCATATAACAACGATGTTGGCACAATGTATTATTTTTTTTTCCTTTAGAGCAGGGCACTTCGTATCGAAGAAGTTGTCGTAGAAACTTCGAAAAGGGCTCATTCAATTGGAAATTGGAGTGGCTGTTGCCCTTTCTAATAGTCAAAAGTGATTGGAGGGCAATTAACACCTCTTCCACGCCCACCATTTCCCGAAACACATCCAATCAAAATTTTGAAATAACCATTTTGTTCAGCGTAGTTGATTTCCAGATAGAAATTATGATTTGAGGAGGACACTCCCCCACAGCCTTCAGGGCAAGGGTTGTAAGTTATGCGCTGGGGGCATATAAGCTTTTTATAGAAGGCGTTGTCGTAGAAACTTCAAAAAGGGCTCATTCGATTGGACATTCAAAGAGATAGTGCCCTTTTTAATAGTCGAATGTGATTGGAGAGCAACTAACCGCCCTCTCACCCCCAGTTTTTCCCCAAACGCATCCAGTCAAAATTCGGTAATAGCCATTTTCTTCACCTTAGTTTTAAAAGCTGGAAATTATGTACTTGAGAATGACGACCCCCTTCCCAGAGCCCTGAGGGCAAGACTTGTAAGTTATGCCCTGGGGGCATATAAGGTTATGTATAGAAAGCGTTGTCGTAGAAACTTCAGAAAGGGCTCATTTGACTGGAAATTTAACTGGCTAGTTCCTTTTATAATAGTCGACAGTGATTCTAAGGCAACTGACACCCCTTCCACGCCCACCATTTCCCCAAACACATCCAATCAAAATTTTGATCTCGCCATTTTTTTCAACGCAGATGAAATTCTGGAAATTTTATGTTTGAGCAGGACACTCCCCCCAAAGTCTTTAGGGGCAAGGATTATAAGTTATGCCCTGGGGGCATATATGGTTCTTATGGAAGGAATGCTCATATAAACTTCAGAGAGGGCTTATTTGATTAGAAATTGAAAGTTATAGTTCACTTTTTAAGCGTCAAAATATATTGGAGGGTGGCCAGCTCCCCCCCCCCCAGACCTCTTTTTCCAAAATGCATCCAATAAAAATTTTAAGATAGCTATTTTGTTAAAATAGTTCAAAGACCATATAAAAAAAATTCCGGTGTCAACAAAACCCCCCAGGGTCCCGGGGCATGCGTTGTAAGCTATGCACTTCGGGCATATTTGGGTCTTCTAAAAAGGATACTTGTATAAACTTCAAAGAGGGCTCATTTGATTGGAAGTTGAAAGTTCTAGTTCACTTTTTAAGAGTCAAAAGAGATTGGAGGGCACCTAGACCCCTCCCTCCACGCCCTTCTTTCCTCAAACCCATCCAACAAGAACTCTGAGATAGCTTTTTTTAAAATAGTTCAAAGACCATATAACGAAAACTCCAGGGTCGACATAGCCCCCCAGGGCCCGAGGGCAGGTGTTGTAAGTTATGCCCTGGGGGAAAATATGGTTCTTATTGAGGGGATACTCGTAAAAACTTGAGAGATGGCTCATTTGATTGGAAATTGAAAGTTCTAATATCAGTTTTTTAGAGTCAAGAGATTGCAGGGCAACTAGCCCCCCCCCACCCCTTTTTCCCCAAATTTATCCGACTCAGGTTGCTTGATAGCCATTATATTAGAAATTGTGCAAAAATCAGATAAATAAGAGCCGGTGGTCGATGGAACCCCTAGGAATACGAAGCAGACGGTGTCAGTTATACTATGGGGCATATATGGATCGTATGAAAGGGATGCTCGCATAAACTTCAGAGAGGGCTCATTTGATTGGAAATTGAAAGTTCGAGCTCACTTTTTATTAGTCAAAAGAGATCCGAGGGCAGCTAACCCCCCAACCCCTTCTTTTTCCATCCCCATCTGATGAAAATTTTGAGATAGACATTTTGTTAAAAATAGTTCAAAGGTCAGATAAGAAAAAATACGGTGTCGATACAACCCCCCAGGGCCAAGGGGAAGGCGTTCTAAGTTATGCTCTAAGGGCATAGGTGGTTCTTATGAAAGGGATGCTCGTATAAACTTCATAGAGAGCCCATTTGATTGGAAATTGAAAGTTCTAGTTCACTTTTTAAGAGTCAAGAGAGTTAAACTAGCCCCTCTCCACGCCATTTTTTCCCCAAACCCACCAGCTACAAATTTTGAGATATCCAGTGTTTTGGAAATTGTTCAAAAATTAGACAACAAAAACTCCCCCCTGAGCCCAGGGGATAGGCGTTGTAAACGTTGTCCTGGGGGCGTATATGGTTCTTATGAAAGGGATGCTCGTATAAACTTCAAAGGGGGCTCATTTGATTTGAAATTTAAAGTTCTAGTTCAATTTTTAAGATTCAAAACATATCCGAGGGAAACTAGCCCCCCCACACACCCTTTTTCCCAAGCCCATCCGATAAAATTTTTATAATAGCTATGTCATTAAAAATAGTTCAAAGGTCAGATAAGGAAAATTCCTGTGTCGACGGAACCCGCCCGGGACCGGAGGCAGGCGTTATGATTAATGCTCTAGGGGCATATATAGTTCTTATGGAAGGGATGCTCGTATAAACTTCGGAGAGGGCTCATTTGATTGGAAATTGAAAGTTCTTGTTCACTTTTTAAGAGTCAAAAGAGATCGGAGGGCGACTAGCCCCCCCCCCCACCTCCACGCCCTAAATGCATCAGACAAAAATTTTGAGATAGATATTTTGTTAAAACTAGTTCAAAATTCTGATAACAAAAACCCCGGTGTCGACAAAGCCCCCCAGGGCTCGGGGGTAGACGTGGTAAGTTATGCCCTGGGGGCATATATGGTTGTTACGTAAGGGATGCTCGTGTAAACTTCCTAGAGGCCTCATTTGATTGGAAACTAAAAGTTGTAATTCACTTTTTAAGAGTCAAAAGTGATTGGAGGGCAGCTAGCCTTCCCCACACTCCATTTATTTTTTTCCCAGAGGAACTTCATATACAACGGGTCGTCGTATAAACTTCAAAGGGGGCTCATTCGATCGTAAATCAGAGTTCTAGTGCCCTTTTTAAGAGTCAAAAGTAATTGGAGGGCAACTGCCGCCCAAGCCCTTTTTACAAAAATACATCTGATAAAGAATTTTAGGTGGCCATTTTGTTAAAAATAGTTCAAAGATCATATAACAAAAACTCCTTTACGTATGGCCATTTCGTTAAAAATAGTTCAAAAGTCAGATAAGAAAAACTCCTGTGTCGACACCCCCCCCCCAGGACCCGGGGAAGACGTTGCAAACATTGCTCTGGGGGCAAATATGGTTTTTATGGAATGTATACTCGTATAAACTATGGAGGGCTTATATAATTAGACCTTTACTGTTCTCTGTCTTTTTTTAAGAGTCAAAAGAGATAAGATAAAAATTAGCCCTTCTCTTCACGCCCGATGTTTTTGAAACCCATCCTATAAGAATTTTGAGAGAGCCATTTTTTCAAAATAGTTCAAGGGTCAGATAACAAAAACTCCGGTGTCGACACATCCCCCCACGGCCCGGGGGCAGGCATTGTAAGCTATGTCCTGGGGCCGCATGTGGTTCTGAAGAAAGGGATGCTCGCATAAACTTCGGAGAGGGTTCATTTGAATGAAAATTAATAGTTGTAGTTCATTTTCTCAGAGTGATGAAAAAGATTAGAGGGCAACTAGCCCCTCCCGCCTCTACGCCTTTGGGTTTATCGGATGGAAAAACCCATCCGATAAAATTTAAGGTGACCATTTTGTTAAAAACAGTTCAACCATTAGATATCAAAACTCCAGGGTCGACAAAACCCCCCGGGGCCCAGGGACAGGCATTGTAAGTTATACTCTGGGGATCTAGATGGTTCTTATAGAAGGGATGCTCGTATAAACTTCAGAGAGGGCTCATTTGATTGAAAATAAAAAGCTCTAGTTCACTTTTAAAGAGTCAAAAGAGACCGTAGCTTAATTAGTCCCCACACGCCCTTTTTCCCCTAACCCATCCGATAAAAACTTTGAGATAGCCATTTTGTTAAAAATAGTTCAAACATCACATAATGAAAACTCCGAGATTGACACGAACCCATTTTTTTACTTTGATATTGTTACTTTGATATCATTTTTGATACTTAGATGAATATTTGAATTTTTCTAAGTTTGATTTTGAAATAAGGAATTTTTAAGAACTTGAAATTTTTTGTAATCAAAAACGAACAAAAGATATTTAAAAAAAAAACTTTCCGAAAAATAGGTTTTTCAAAGAAAAGTAAAGGCCATTTTAAACTTAAGCTCAGCAGATATACATACCTTTTAAAATTCCAACTCAAAAGGACCAGAAATTACTAATAAAGAATCAATGAAACCCAAAACGAACAGAAATTAAATAAATAATCATAGCAAAAACATACAACAAGTAATAATACAAATGAATAAATAGATCCTAAAGCGTGCAATGCTTAGATTGAATATGGAAATCAAGCTTAAAAAAAAAAAAAAAATTCCTATTGAAGTATAAATGAAACTTTAAACGAACAGAAATTAAATAAACAATAAATGCAAACAAACATACAATAGATATTAATGTAAATTAATAAATAATCTTAAAACGAGTGACACTGAAATTGAATATGAAAATCAAGCTTGAAACGAACAAAGATCACTACAAACAAGAATTTGGGTATGACCTCCTTCTCTCACTGTAAAAGTCTATAAAACCTACTGCGTCATTGGCGCTTTACTGAAAACTATATGCGTCTTGAATAGTCTTGGAAAGTATAAACTACATCAAAATGAATATTTGATGTATAATGATATTAATTGTTGAAAGATTCATCCGTTCAAGAATTTATTTCATTGTAATTGTATTTTTATTTTCAATGAAGATTATGAATATGGTTTTTGAAAAAGAGGCATGGGCCTGTCGATTTTAGGGGAACCCTAATTAAACCCCGGTATAAGAACTGGGAAAGAAAATATTTGTAATATAATTCGTTTGCAGTTAACCGCCAATGACGCAGTAGGCTTTTGGTTATTATTTACAGTTAGGAAAGGAACACTTGTTTGTAGTGAAACTATATTCGTCTTTAACAACTTTAAAAAGAGCTAATAAATTAAACTGAATATTTGATGTATAACGTTAATGGCTGAATGCTCATCAGTTCAAAATGTTACTGCCATTTTAATGTTCATTTTGAATATTAAGTACAAAAGAAAATATTTGTCATAAAATTGGTTCTCAGAAAAGCGCCGATGAAACAGTAGGTTTTAGACTTTTACAGTGAGAGAAGGAGGCCATACCCAAACTCTTGTTTGTAGTGATTTTTGTTCGTTTCAAGCTTGATCTGCATATTCAATTTAAGTTTCACTCGTTTTAAGATTTATTTATTAATTTACATTAATATATATTGTATGTTTTGTTCGCATTGATTGTTTATTTAATTTCTTTTCATTTTAAGTTTCATTTATACTTCAATAGGAAAATATTTTTTTTCATTTTAAGCTTGATTTTCATATTCAATCTAAGCATTACTCGCTTTAAAATCTATTTATTCATTTATATTATTACTTGTTGTATGTTTTTGCTATGATTGTTGATTTAATTTCTGTTCGTTTTGGGTTTCATTTATTTTTTAATAGTAATTTCTGGTCGTTTTGAGTTTGAATTTTAAAAGGTATTTGCATCTGCCGAGCTTAAGTTTAAAATGGCCTTTAATTTTCTTTGAAAAATTTATGTTTCGGAAAGTTTTTTTTTATTAATTACAGGAAAACATATAGAAGAAATTCGTGACACCTTGGATGTGAAGGATAAATCATTTTGTGAGGAAGAATTAGTGACAATGCTAGGAGGATTACAAAATAAAGCCCCCAGTGTTGATAGTGGGCTGTAGGAGTTTCTTAAATACTGTGTTTTTAAGGTGCGAAATAAATTACTGAAGATTATGAATATGGTTTTTGAAAAAAAGGCATGTGCCTATCGATTTTAGGAAGACCCTAATTAAACCCCGGTATAAGAAATGTGATACGAGTGAGCTTGGCAATTAGCCTGGTTATTAAGATTAATCAGCCGGGGTAATTAAGAGGCATTAGCCTGGTTTTCGCAGGTACCAAGTTACTTAGCATGATGATAGTTTTTAGGCTTAGAGATGCTGTAGACAAATTTTAAGAGAAGAACCGTGCGGTTTTAGGAAGGGTAGAGGATGTGTCAACCAAAGTTTCACTCTTAAGTTAACAAATGAGAAGTGCTTGAGGTATTAAACGGCTTTGGTCCTCAGTTTTATAGATAATGAGCAAGCGTTCGATTCAGCTGATAGAATAGCCTTAGAGATGGTCTTATCGATGTATGTTGTACTAGAAAAATACATTAAAGTGACTAGTGCTATGTACGAGAATAATACTACAGCAGTTAAGGAAGGAAATGAGATTAGTAGTTGGTTTCGTATCACATCAGGAGTTAAACAGGGTTATGTTCTATCCCAATTAATAATGATTATTTTAATGGACTTTGTCTTAAGGAGCATAGGAAAGGCACTGAGAGAAAAAACAAAACCGAATGGGGAAGAGCAACTTTCCTGGACTCAGATCCTAGATGAAAGTTTAAGTAAAATAAACAAATTATTAGATGTTTAGCGAGTTCAGGGTACTAGAAAAGGTTTGAAAATTTATTTTAAGAAGACTAAATTGCCAAGCCTAGGAATAAGTGAAGAAGAAAATGTGACGTTGGGTAGCGAAAAGATCGATCAAATGGACAGCGTCACTTAACTTAATAGTATCATCAATAAAGACGTTGGGTCCAGTGGAGGTTTTAAAAGTAGAATAACCAAGGCTAATTGTGTTTTTTCACAGTTGAAAAAAGTTTAGAAGAAAATTAAGTTAAGTCTGCACCCCAAAATTAAAATATTGGAAGCTACAATGATAACAGTGGTCAAACCTGCTTCTGAAACATGGACATTTCGAAAAACGGAGGAATATTTGCTAGATATTTTCATGAAAAATTGTCTACGGATTATTTTTGGTTCCCGACTGACTGGCCGTATTTCTGGCAGTAGACTGTATGAAAAGTGGGGTTCAATCCCACTTTATAGGGCTATAATGAAAGAAAGGTTGAGATGGCTAGGGCAATTTCTGAGGATGAAGGTTGACAGATTACCAAAGATTCCAATTTTTGCCAACTGTCTAGGGCTGAACGAAAAGCAGGTCGTCCGCGGTTGGGATGGAAGGATGTCGTGAAAAAATGTTTAATGGAAATGGGAACTTCCTAGAGGGTGTATATAGGAAGGCTTTGATTAAATTGGAATGGAGGAGGAGCGTCGTAGCTGTTTTAGCCTCAATCGGCTTGGTGCTGCAGTGAGTTGTTAGTAGTAGTAGCAGCGACCTTAAACCGCTAGGTTCAATCCCTGAGTCCCGTATTACCAAGCTGAGGATTGGAACCCTAGCATTTTATGGCCTGGAAAAACGATCTAGATAGGTGCATGGAACCAGAAACAGAATGAATACACACTGAACAGCAAACGAAATGTGAAATTAACTAAAGAATAACACATTAATTATTCTGCATACAAGACCACAGCGTGCAAGGTAGAAGACAAGCGACATTGAGAATCATTATAGACAAGCCTGCCGCGTAGCATGGCTATGCAGCAGCTTGCATCTTTCGAATAAACAAACAATTTCAAGAGTGTAAAAGCGACAACCCTTAAAATTCTTCAATAAAAACAGAGTACATTTGAATATGTACAGAAATATAAATGCTTGATATAGGCTTCAATATTGCACCCCCTTGGTGAAGAAGGACGAGATTCTGGGTTGGAATTCAGTTTTCTTCATCAGCTAACACGTAAAAGGGCCCTTAGAGTTCTCATTACAGGACTTTTCTTGTAAATCAGAGTTCTTTCATTTAACAAACAACTTCAACACACTCTCTTCTAAGACTCCATCGTCAAGAAGTAGCACAAAAATGAAATAAGTCCAATCCCTCAACTCGAAGGTCCCCAAAATCAACATACTCTTCCTCGCAAGTCCAATCCCTAATCTTGAAGTTCCTAATATCAACATTCTCTTCCCTCTTAAATCCACATACTCTTCCCCGTAAGGTTCCACGGCCTAGAAGGAACAGGAGAAAAACAAATCCAATGCCTGACCTAAAAAAAAAGATTTTATTTCTTGTAAATCAGAATTCTTTTATTTAACAAACAACTTCAACATACTCTCTTCTATGGCTCCACAGCCAAGAAGGAACAAAACAAGAATGAAATTCAATCCCTCACCTCGAAGGTCCCCATAATCAACACACTCTTCCCTCATAAGTCCAATCCCTGACCTCGAAAGTTCCCAAAATCAACATTCTGTTCCCCCGGAAATCAACGAGCTTCGTCATACTCTTATCCGTAAGGCTCCAAGGCCAAGAAGGAACAGAAGAAAAAAAAAATCGAATCCCTCATTTAAAAAATCCCCAAGATCAGAAGTTAGACAAGAAAGAAGCGCCTGGTTTCAAATTACTAGAACCCAAGCAAACCTGAATAACTCATGCTCTAAGACACATACAAACCTAATCGAGTGAAACTAACTCTAGTAGAAATTATAAAAAAAAAACATAATTCTGAAAAAGAAATTCTTCTTGAAAGTACTGACGGAATGGTAGACTCGCGCAGATTCTAGGGGCATGTTCCTGGTCATATTAAAAACTATCAGAGGGTTAAAGTCACTATCAGAGAGTTAAACTGCAGTTATGGAATATCAGGCACCAAACTCCAGAACAATTAAAACTCTTTCAAGAACAATGAGATGAGACAAGAGAAAAACTCCGTTTTCAGATTAGTTTGAATTCAGAGTTTCGTCCTTTTGCCCATCCCAATTTTTTCAAAATCACCCACAATCCAATATAGTTGATTCTACAAAAGAAAAAATATTTGAGATATACCTTGAATGTCAAAAGATGTGGCGCCTGATTCCTGGGTATCAGGATGAAGCTTACAAGGTCCTAAAAACTGAGGAAAACTACCCACAGCAATATCTTCACGTTTAGGAAACAAAATAAGGTTCGGAGCGCCAAGAACTTCCTCACTGTGAATTGGTAAAGCATCTTCAACTTCTAAAACAATACATAAATGAAACTGACATGAAAAAAATTCAATACGAGTATAATGTTTATAATGTTTACTAAATAAATCCAACAAAATCTCTTTTTATTATACGTTAGTCACGAGAACTGATGAAAATAAGCAGTAAAAAAAGCACTGTTAGTTTTCAGGCACCGTGAATTTTAATATTTGCTTTTTTTTAAATCACTTCGTATGGAAGAAATTGTGCTTGATACTTTAGAGGTGACTAATTCAAACAGAGAATAAAATTTTGAGTGTTCTTTTTAAAAGTTAAAAGCGAAAGGTAAACCAGCCGCCACTCTCACGCCTCATTTAGCGGCTTTTTCAAAAAGAAAAGCCGCTACGTGTAAAACCCCGCCATAGTCTTCAGGCCAAGGGCTATAAATTATACAAGTTACCCAATGTTTACATATTGTTTTATAATTTCAAAAGAGCGGCGTCTTGAAAAAGGGTATGAGTATGTAGGTCAAAGTTTTGAGAAATACAGAAAAAAACTAAGAAACAATATGTGCATATAGATTGAAATAAGGAAAAATCAGTAATATTTCAGTAGCAGCATATGGTATTAAACTGAAACTTTCAGGGATACAAGTACTAATACTACAACTACTATTGAACTGAATTAAAAGAGTTTAGGTTGATCCGGATCGTAAAAGGGGGCCCCGCATAATATTCAAGGTAAAGCTAAAGCTATTATGTAGGAATGCAGCAATGTCCTCTTATTACTGCAGAATCACGGTTTACGGTATTAAGGTTAATTTTTCACGGCTTTAACAACTAATACTGCTTATACAACTGAGCTAAATCAAAAGAAGTTGATTTAGGTTCTCCAATGGCATACATGTAATATCTCAGGAACAGAATAGGGTATTAAGTAGGGGAAAACGCAGGGACCTATGAAACTAAATCAAAAGAGAGTGTGTGAAATAAGACCGCTAAAAAGGCGCAAATGTAATATTCCCTGAAAAGCTGGGAGTACTAAGTTGGAACTTTCTCAGCATATTTTCAATGATGATGAAATATATAAAAAGATATCATGTCCTTTCAAGTTCGTCAAATGTTTGTGGCAATCCACTAATAGTTAAATATATTTTATTCGGATATATATTTTTTATTTTTTTCCTAAGATTGCCGCATATTCTCAAGGAATTTGGGATTGCTATCTTGCAAACTAGAAGAATTATGAGAATAAAACTTTCAGCAATATGCCCATATATGGAGCCCTGATCGGAGTATAAGATAGCTTTCTACTATCCTCTACGACCTAATTTCCAGAACTTTCAGCTACGTTAAACAAAATAGCTATCTAAAAATTTTGATTGGATGTGTCTGGGAAAATGGTGGGCGTGAGAGGGGTGTTAGGCGCTCTCCAATCAATTTCAACTATTAAAAAGGCACTAGCCCTTTCAATTTCCAATCAAATGAGCCCTTTTGAAGTTCTTACGATAACACTTTCAATAAAACCTTATATGCCCCCAGGGCATAAATAAAACCCTTGTCCTGAGGGTTGGGGGGGGGGGTTTCATCCTCAAAGACCTAATTTCCAGAACTTTCTGCAATTTTGAACAAAATGGCTATCTGAAAATTTTGATTGGATGTGTTTGGGGGAATGGTGGGCGTGACAGGGGGATTAGTTACCCTCCAATCAGGTTAAACTATTAAAAAGGGTACTAGTCTCTCAATTTCCAATTGAATAAGACCCTTTTGAAGTTTTTACGACAACTCTATCTATAAAAACCTTATATGGCCCAAGGGCATAACTTACAAACATTGCCCTGGGGACTATGGGGGGTTTGTAATCCTTAAATACATAATTTCCAGAACTTTCAACTACGTTGAACAAAATGGCTATCTCTAAGTTTTGATTGAATGTGTTTGGAGAAATGGTGGGCGTGACAGGGGGTTTAATTACTCTCAACTCACTTTCGACTATTAAAAAGGGCAATTTCAATTTCCAATCAAATGAGCCCTTTCCAAAATTTCTACAACAACTTTCTATATAAAACTTATATGCCCCAGGGCATAACTTAAAACCCCTGCACTGAGGGCTCTGATGGAGTTATCATCCTAAAAGACATAATTTCCAGAACTTTTTTCGACTACGCTGGACAAAATGAATATCTCAAAATGTTGATTGGATATGTTTGGAGAAATCTTGGATGTGAGAGATGGGTTAGTTGCCCTTCAATAACTTTCGACTATTAAAAGGACACAAGGCCTTTCAATTTCCAATCGAATGAGCCCTTTTTGTAGTTTCTACAACATCTCTTTCTATAGAAACCTTATATGCCCCAAGGGCATAACTTACGACCTTTGCCCTGAGGGCTGTGGGGGTTGTCATCCTTAAAGACCTAATTTCCAAAACTTTCAACTACGTTGAATAAAATGCCTACCTAAAAATTTTGATTGGATATGTTTGGGGAAAAGGTGGGCGTGAGAGGGGGGTTAGTTGCCCTCAAATCACTTTCGAGACTACTAAAAAGGGCACTAGCCCTTTGAATTTCCAATCGAATGAGCCCTTTTTGAAGTTTCTACGACAACGCGTTCTATAAAAACCTTATATGCCCTAAAGGCATAACTTACAATCCTTGCCTGAAGGGTTGGGGGAGAGTATCCTCCTTAAAAACATACTTTCTCTAGGTAAATCAACTATGATGAACAAAACGGCTATCTTACCATGCGGATTTGTGGTGGTTGGGGGAATGTTGGGAAGGGAGGGGGGGCCACGTTGCCCTCTAATTACTTTCGACTATTAAAAAGGGCACTAACCCCTTGAATTTCTAATCAAATGAGCCTTTTATGAAGTTTCAACGACAACGCCTTCTATAAAAAGCTTATATGCCCACAGGGCATATCTTAAAACCCTTGCCCTGAGGGTTGTGGGGGATTATCCTCCTCAATAATATATTTTCTCTCTAGTAATCAACTACGTTGAACAAGATGGCTATCTCAAAATTTTTTTTGGATGTGTTTGGGGGAATGTTGGGCGTGGGGGGGGGCTAGTTACCCTCCAATCATTTTCGAGCAATAAAAAGGGCACTAGAACTCCCGATTTCCAATTGAATGGGCCCCCTTTGAAGTTTCTACGACGACCCCTTCCATATGAAGTGCCTCTGGGAAAAAAGAAATAATAAATAAATAAATAATAAAACACTGGAGCCGTATGGCCTTTACTATAGGCAACGCTACAGCGTTGCCTCTGATTGCGGTATTATACCGCAAAATGCGGTATAGGTGGCAACACAGCAGTGCACAATCATTTGTATTTTTTTTCAGTAAAGTGCAAATTATGTTCTGGCCCTTGGAAGGCATGGGGGTTTTGAGCCCAACTTATGTTAATTTCTGCTCGTTTTGAGTTTGAATCGATTATTTATTGTAATTTATGTTCGTTTTGGGTTTCATTTGTTTATTGATGCTGATTTGTGGTAGTTTCACGCTTAAAAATTTCTTTTGTGGAAAAAGTTTTTTTAATTAATTTCTGTTCGTTTTATATTGACATAGTCTTTTCAGGGAAATAGAAAATAACATTCTAAATCTTTTCGTTTTTTTAAGAATTTATAGTTTGGCCTGCTATTTGTATGCTGGAGAAAAATTTTCAGCAGTTTTTAAAAACGTACACCCTTTTCAAAATCTGGACACAAATAGTAGTGTTTAATTTAGTTTCATACCTCCTCTGGTTGACCTTAAATGCAAAAGTTGATACCATTCGCAAAAAATCTGTTTAATTTCTTTGATAGCTTGAATACACTTACGCTATTTTGATTTGGTTAAATTTAAGAGCAGAAGCGGTCCCAAAAGTTTGAATAAATATCCTTAGTCGTTCTTGGGATACTGCTGAGATGCCTTATTGGGAATTAGCATTAACACAGTGCATTTTGATTTAATCTTAAGGCAACATTTAGTTTTCAAACATAAAGGCAAATGGGACGGTGGGCACGGGAGGAGGATTATTTTCCCTCCAATCACTTTCGACTATTAAAAAGGGCATCAACCCTTTCTATTTTCAATCGAATGAGCCCTTTTCGAAGTTCCTACGACAACTCCTTCGATTCGAAGTGCCCTGGTCTAAAAAAAAAAAAAAAAATAATAATACATTATACCCACATTGATCTTTACTATAAAAATGTCAAGCCTTTCAATCACTTTCGACAATTAAACAGGACACTAGGCCTTTCGATTTCCAGTCGAATGAGCCCTTTTTGAGTTTCTACGACAACACTTTCTATAAGCACCTTATATGCCACCAGGGTATAAATTACAACCCTTACCCTAAGGGCTGTGAGAGTGGTTGTCATCCTCTAAGACCTAATTTCCAGAACTTTCAACTATGTTAAACAAAATGGCTATCTTAAAATTTTGATTGGATGTGTCTGGGAAAATGGTGGGTGTGAGAGGGGTGTTAGGCGCTCTCCAATCAATTTCAACCATTAAAAAAGGCACTAGCCCTTTCAATTTCAAATCAAATGAGCCCTTTTGAAGTTCTTACGATAACGCTTTCAATAAAACCTTACATGCCCCCAGGGCATAAATACAACCCTTGCCCTGAGGGTTGGGGAGGGGGGGGGGTCGTCATCCTTAAAGACCTAATTTCCAGAACTTTCTGCAACGTTGAACAAAATGGCTATCTGAAAATTATGATTGGATGTGTTTGGGGGAATGGTGGGCGTGACAGGGGGGTTAGTTACCCTCCAATCAGTTTCAACTTTTAAAAAGGGTACTAGCCTTCTCAATTTCCGATCGAATGAGCACCTTTTGAAGTTTTTACGACAACTCTATCTATAAAAACATTATATGCCCCAAGTGCATAACTTACTAACTTTGCCCTGGGGGCTCTGGGGGGTTTGTAATCCTTAAATACATAATTTCCAGAACTTTCAACTACGTTGAACAAAATGTCTATCTCTAAACTTTGATTCAATGTGTTTGGGGAAATGATGGGCGTGAGAGAGGGGTCAATTACTCTCCACTCACTTTCGATTATTTAAAAAGACAATTTCAATTTCCAATCAAATGAGCCCTTTCCAAAATTTCTACAACAACTTTCTATATAAAACTTATATGCCCCGGGGCATAACTTACAACCCTTGCACTGAGGGCTCTGATGGAGTCATCCTAAAAGAGATAGATCATCCTAAAAGAGATGGATCATCCTAAAAGACATAATTTCCAGAACTTTTTTAGACTACGCTGAACAAAATGGATATCTCAAAATGTTAATTGGATATGTTTGGGGAAATCGTGGACGTGAGAGGTGGGTTAGTTGCCCTTTAATCACTTTCGACTATTAAAATGGCACTAAGCCTTTCAATTTCAAATTGAATGAGGCCTTTTTGAAGTTTCTACAACATTGCTTTCTATAAAAAACGTATATGCCCCAAGGGCATAACTTACAACCTTAGGCCTGAGGGCTGTGGTGGTGGGGGGGGGGTGTCATCCTCAAAGACCTAATTTCCAAAACTTTCAACTACGTTGAATAAAATGCCTACCTAAAAATTTTGATTGGATATGTTTGGGGAAAAGGTGGGCGTGAGAGGGGGGTTAGTTACCCTCAAATCACTTTCGACTATTAAAAAGGGCACTAGCCCTCTCAATTTCCAATCGAAGGATTCTTTTTTCAAGTTTTTATGACAAAGATTTCAATAAAAACTTATATGCCCCCAGGGCATAACTTATAACCCTTGCCCTGAAGACTGTGGGGAAGGTGTTCTAGGCAAAGCTTTAATTTCCTGAAATTTAAACTGCGTGAACAAAATGGTTATCTCAAAATTTTGATTGGATGTTTTTGGGGAAATTGTGGGCGTGGAAGGGGTGTTAGTTACCTTCCAGTCCCTTTCGACTATTAAAAAGGGCAGTAGCCATATCAATTACCAATTGAATGAGCCCTTTTTGAAGTTTCTACGATAACGCGTTCTATAAAAACCTTATATGCCCCAAGGGCATAACTTACATCCCTTACCCTGAGGGCTGTGGGTATTGTCATTCTCAAAGACCTAATTTCTAGAACTTTCAACTACGTTGAACAAAATGGCTATCTTAAATTTTTTTTTGGATGTGTTTGGGGAAAAGGAGGGCGTAAGTGGGGTGTTTGTTGCTCTCAAATCACTTTTGACTATTAAAAACGGCACTAGCCCTTTGAATTTCCAATTGAATGAGCCTTTTTTGAAATTTCTACGACATCACTATCGACAAAGAACTTATATGCCCCCAGGGCATAACTTATAGCCCTTACCCTGAGGGCTGTGGGGCAGTGTCCTCCTCAAAAACATAATTTCTATCTGGAAATCAACTACGCTCAACAAAATGGCTATCTAAAAATTTTGATTGGATGTGTTTGGGGAAAAGGTGGGCGTGAGAGGTGTGTTAGTTGCCCTCAAACCACTTTCGACAATTAAAAAGGGCACTAGACCTTTAATTCCCATCAAATTAGGCCTTTTTCAAGTTTTTACGACAAAGATTTTAATAAAAACTTATATGCCCCCAGGGCATAACTTATAACCCCTGCCCTGAAGACTGTGGGGGAGTGTCCTGCTCAAAGGTATAATTTCCTGAACTTTAAACTGCGTGAATTAAAAGGGCTATCCTAAAATTTGATTGGATGAGCTTGGGAAAATGGTGGGCGTGAAAAGGGTGTTAGTTGCCTTCCAATCACTTTTGACTATTAAAAAGGGCACTAGCCATTTCAATTTCCAATCAAATGAGCCCTTTTTCAAGTTTCTGTGAAAACGCTTTCTTTGAAAACCTTATTTGCCCCAGGGCATAACTTATAACCCTTGCCTTGAGGGCTCTTGGGGGGTTGTCATCCTCAAGGACCTAGTTTCCGGAACTTTCAACTACGTTGAACAAAATGCCTATCTGAAAATTTTTAATGGATGTGTTTGGGGAAAAGGTGGGCGTGATAAGGGGATTAGTTGCCCTCCAATCACTTTTGACTTTTTAAGAGGGCACTAGCCCTTTTTCCAATCAAATGAACCTTTTTTGAAGTTTCTGCGACAATGCTTTCTATAAAAACCTTATATGTCTCTAAGGCATAGCTTACAACCTTTGCCCTGAGGGATGTGGGGGAGTGTCCTCCTCAAAACCATAATTTTTATCTGGAAATCAACTGCGCTGAACAAAATGGCTATCTCAAATATTTGAGTGGCTGTTTTGGGGAAACGGTGGGCGTGGGAGGGGTGTTAGCGGCCTTCCAATCACTTTCGACTATCAAAAAGGACACTAGCCATTCCAATTTCCAACCGAATGAGCCCTTTTCGAAGTTTCTACAACAACTCCTTCGATATGAAGTGCCCTGGTATGCAGAAATAAATAGATAATACATTGTGCCAAGATCGAGCCCTTTCAATTTCAAATCGAATGAACCCTTTTTCAAGTTTCTACGACAAAGATTTAAATAAAAACCTTATATGCCCCCAGGGCATAACTTATAACCCTTGCCCCGAAGACTGTGGGGGAAGTGTCCTGCTCAAAAGTATAATTTCCTGAACTTTGACAATCGTGGGACAAATTGGCTATCTCAAAGTGTTGATTGGATATGTTTCGGGAAATGGTGGGCTTGCTAGGGGTGTTAGTTGACTTATAATCACTTTCGACTATTAAAAAGGGAACTAGCCCTTTCAATTTCCAATCGAATGAGCCCTTTTTGAAGTTTCTACGACAACACGTTCTTTATAAACCTAATATGCCCCTCGGGCATAACTTACAACCCTTTCCCTGAGGGATGTGGGGGTTGTCATCCTCAAAGATCTAATTTCCAGAACTTAAAAGTACGTTGAATAAAATCGCTATCTCAAAATTTTGATTGGATGTGTTTAGAGAAATGGTGGGCGTGAGAGGTCGGTTAGTTGCCCTCAAATCATTTTCGACCATTAAAAAGGGCAGCAGCCCTTTGAATTTCCAATCGAATGAGCTTTTTTTGAAGTTTCTACGACAACACCTTCTATAAAAAACCTTATATGCCCCCAGGCCATAACTAACAACACTTGCCCTGAGGGCCATAGAGGAGTGTCCTCCTCAAAAACATAATTTCTATCTGGAAATTAACTACGCTGAACAAAATAACTATCTCAAAATTATGTTTGGATGTGTTTTGGGAAATGGCGGGTGTGGAAGGGGTGTTAGTCACCTTCCGATCACTTTCGACTATTAAAAAGTGGCACAAGCCACTCCAATTTCCGATTGAATGAGCCCTTTTCGAGGTTTCTATGACAACTTCTTCGATACATAGTGCCCTGCTCTAAAGGAAAAAAAATAATATATAATACATTGTGCCAACATCGTTCTTATATGCACCCAGGGCATAACTTAAAACACTTGCCCTGAGGGTTGTGGGGGATTTTCCTCCTCAAAAATATACTTTCTATCTGGAAATCAACTACGCTGAACAAAATGGCTATCTCAAAATCTTGATTGAATGTATTTCGGGAAATGGCGGGCGTGGAAGGGGTATTAGTCGCCTTACAAACACTTTCGACTATTCAAAAGGGCACAAGCCACTCCAATTTCCAATTGAATGAGTCCTTTCTGAAGTTTATACGACAAGTCCTTCGATACGAAATGCCAGGCTCTAAAGGAAAAAAAATAATAAACAATACATTGTGCCAACAACGTTCTTATATACCCCCAGGGCATAACTTAAAACGCTTGCCCTGAGGGTTGTGGGGGAGTGTCCTCGTCAAAAATATATTTTCTATTTGGAAATCAACTACGTTGAACAAAATGGCTATCTCAAAATTTTGATTGTATGTGTTTTGGGGAATGATGGGCGTGGGGGGGGGGCTAGTTGCCCTCCAATTACTTTCTAATATTAAAAAGGGCACTAGCCACTCCAATTTCCAATCGAATGAGGCCTTTTCGAAGTTTCTACGACAACTCCTTTGATACGAAGTGCCCTGGTATGGAAAACAAACAAACAAACAAAAAATAATACATTGTGCCAACATCGTTCTTTACTTAGGCACCGCGATTGCGCTGCCTATGAAACTCTCGGACAGATTACTGACAGGCGTTTGAAAAAACTATCGCTCTGACGAACTGGGAGCTTCCCAGTTAGCTCGCTATGATGTGTGTCATTTTTGAAGAAACTTTTCACTGCTGTTCATACACATACTTATGCTATGACTTTGAGCAATCAGATGAATCTAAAATTATTTCACAGTACTCCTGTCTAAGGATATCTTGTATTTTCGATAATGACTGAATAAAGAATAAGCATTTAGAAAAGGAAGCAATGACCCTCACTATTGATTGGAGGATATCTAGAACAGGGTATTTAAAGAATACCAGGATAACTATAAATCAAAAATAAACCAATATATTAGAATCACTAGCAGATTTATATCTAGACAGACTCTATCTAGAACTATATCTATATATGGAAACATTGGGATCAGGTGTGGATTCTCACAGTTAAACTTAAGGCAGTATTTTGTCATCTTGAGCATTAGACTTGCCAATATTTGATTAAAAAATAGACTATCGACTGTCGAGTGACATTAAGTTTTTGTACTTTTATTATTTTCTTTTCAGTAAAAAAATATCCCCCTAAGGACAAAGACTACATAATATTATAATAATGATAAACAAATATAATATATAAACCCAAAAACGCTCAATGTAACCCCCCTTGGCCGCATAGTGCATAATATCATTATTGAAATTGTGCACAATCTGTATTTGTTTAATTGATTCCTTTAAGAAACCTTCAGTGTTCCTTAGGGTACCAAATAAGAGAATGTTTAAGCAAAAGATTAAATTTCATAAAAGATTTCTATTGGTTTAAGCAAGTCATTACTCTTGTTTAATATATTCTAATCAAAGTAAATACACAGAAAAAGGGAGGACCAAACATGCTTCATCTTATTTTGAATTAAACAATGAAAGACTAACCTGAAAAATCCAAGCTTACGTTAGGCTTTCTCTCTGTTCTTTCCAAAATCTGATTCCCAATTAGCTTAAAAAAAAGAAAAATTATATAGGGAAATATGGACAAATCTTCAGAATTGGGACAGACTTGAATTTGCAACACGTAACCACATATCTTTTAATAATATCATTCCTGTTATTATTCATGTCAATTTAATTGCTATTATTAAAAAACAATACAAGAAACCACAACCCCAAAACTACCAGGTCATAACACAAAGAAGAAAGAAGAAAATATATCCATAAAAAATACATTTTTGTTCACCTCAGAAGCGGTTTCATCCAACAGATTATTAAAACACTGAAAAGGGAAAGGGGTATCCATCAAATTTCCGTAATTATGCATGCTTTTAAGGCTCTCTATCCCCCTCAACTCGGTGAAAAATGCTCTAAGGGATCCAGAAGACACATAATTCCACTCTACGTTAAGTAGAGCAAAAGAACCTATAAGGAACTCCAATTTTCAAACAGTTCGTGGTAACGAACTGTAAGTAAGGAGCGACCCGGCTCAATGGTAACCGAAACTCTAAAAAACGGAATTTGATACCAATAGATACATCAGAAGAATTGGATTTTAATGCTGATTTCAAATATTTAAGTTTCATCAAGTTTAGTCTTACTCATCAAAAGTTAGGCGCCTGAGAAAATTTGGCTGATTTTCGAAAAAAGGGGGAAAGACCCCCTAAAAGTCATAGAACGTAAATAAAAATCGCACCATCATATTCAGCGTACAAGAGAACCATACTGTAGAGGTTTCAAGCACCTATCTACAAAAATGTGGAATTTTGAATTTTTTGCCTGAAGAAATATCACGGAATGCGTGTTTATTTGTTTTTTTGTTTTTTTCACAGGGGTGATCGTATTGACCCAGTGGTCCTAGAATATCGTGAGAGGACTCGTTCGAACGGAAATTAAAAGTTCTAGTGCCCCTTTTAGGTGACCAAAAAAATGGATGGCAACTAGGCCCCCTCCCACGCTCTTTTTTTCCCCAAAGTCACCCGATCAAAATTTTGAGATAGCCATTTTGTTCAACATGGTCGAAAATATTATAACTATGTCTTTTAGGATGACTTAATCCCCCGAAGTCCCCGGGGGGAGGGCAGAGAGTTATGAACTTTACCCAATGTTAACATATACTATTGATTATTGGGAAGTATACAGACGTTTCCAGGGGGGATTTTTCTGGTAGGTTGGGGGGGGGAGGTTATATGGGAGGATCTTTCCATGACGGAAGATTTCATGGGGGAAGGGACATTACTATGAAGGGGGCGCCGGATTTCCATTCAAAATTAAAGAAAAACATCAAAAATTAAATTAAAAAAAAAGTTTTTCAACTGAAAGTAAGGAGCAACATCAAAACTTAAAACGAACAGAAAATATTACGTATATGATTGGATTCGACCCTTAGTCACTAACTCGCTCTTTACGCCAAAGATTTTTTAGTACATTCATAAGAGCTGTTTATTAGAATTAACAGGTTTTGTGATTAAGGAGTCATTCTAATAGAATTAGAACAAAATTTGGATTTTAGCGTAAAGAACGAGGTATTGACTAGGAGGTGAACCCCCTAACATACGTATTAAAAATCTACGAATATAGAAGTTCGTTACGTAAGTTAATTCGTAAGTTACGTATATTCATTATTAATAAAAACATTCGTAAATAAAATTAAACAAGTTTCGAGAAAGCCATTTAACCAAATAAAGTAAAACTAATAGGCAAATTTTGTTTTAATTATTCATGTACGGTGAGCCAATATCAAAATCTGTATTAATTCAAAAACGTTCAAAAAAGTTTTTTTTAACTGAAATTAAGGAACGACATTAAAACTTAAAACGAACAGAAATTATTCTGTATATGAAAGGGGCTGTCCCCCCTCAACGCCTCGCACTTTACGCTAAAGTTTGACTTTCTCACAACTCTATTTTTTCAAACAGTTCGTGGTAACGAACTCTAAGTAAGGAGCGACCCGGCTCAATTGTAACCGAAACTCTAAAAAACGGAATTTTGATACCAATAGATAAGTAAAAATAAATAAAATTTTATGCTGATTTGAAATATATAAGTTTCGTCAACTTTAGTCCTACCTATCAAAAGTTATACGCCTGAGAAAATTTGGCTGATTTTCGAAAAAGAGGGAAAGACCCCCTAAAAGTCATTGAACCTTAACAAAAATCACACCATCATATTCAGCGTACAAGAGAACCCTACTGTAGAGGTTTCAAGCACCTATCTACAAAAATGTGGAATTTTGCATTTTTTGCCAGAAGAAAGATCACGGATGCGTGTTGTTGTTTTTTCCCCAGGGGTGATCGTATCGACCCAGTGGTCCTATAAAATCGTGGGAAGGCTCATTTGAACAAAATAAAAATTTCTAGTGCCATTTTTAAGTGACCAAAAAATGGAAGGCAACTAGGCCCCCTCCCACGCTCATTTTTTCCCAAAGATACCTGATCAGAATTTTGAGATAGCTATTTTGTTCAGCATAGTCGAAAATATGATCACTATGTCTTTTAGGATAACTTAATCCCCCGAAGTCCCCGGAGGGAGGGCTGAAAGTTATGAACTGACCAAAAAATGGAAGGCAACTAGGCCCCCTCCCACGCTCATTTTTTCCCAAAGATACCTGATCAGAATTTTGAGATAGCTATTTTGTTCAGCATAGTCGAAAATATGATCACTATGTCTTTTAGGATAACTTAATCTTGCTTCATTGCTTCACGGGATTGCTTCACTTGAAGTTTTGTCACTGCTTCGCCTGTAGGACAGACAAAGCAAGGAACAGTTTTTGAATTGAGACGACTTTGGGTTTCGCATTCTGGGCGGGGGAAACTTTGTGAAAATCTTTGAGATTTTAACAAAGTTTCCCCCATCCAGAATTTTTTTTATTATATCAAACCAGTGATCCTAGAATATAGAAAGCTCTCTCGAGCGGAAATTATATTTCATAGCACCCTTTTTAAGTGGCAAGACGGCCTTCCTTGCCAAAAAACAACAACTTTGTCCCAAAGTGGGTCAAAAAGCAAGCGAGTAAAAATTCTGACATAGCCAGTTGATTTATGCTGTTCGATATTCTCTGTTCCAAAGGCTGTATTGCCGCGCTGTGGCACCTTCGTTTCTAAAGATGCACTTGGTCCTCGCAAATTTATAGAATAATATAAAACATATTTTAATGCTTTGTTTGAGTGATTTGTTTGAGTGAGAGTTTGAGTGAGTGATTAAAAATCTATGAATATAGAAGTTCGTTACATAAGTTAATTCGAGAACTGATGTAATAGAGAGAACTGATGTAATTTTGTTTTTATGTGCTTGTGATCAACCGTAGTCATTAAATTATAGTGAACATGTCAGATGTGCAGCGCTTGTGACAGTGATACATGCTGATCATAAAAATAATTCAATTAACTCGAGTTGGTTAGTTCTTACTTTTAGATTAATCAGCCGATGCTAATAAATTGAGCTGTATTTGAGTCGATCAAGAAAGGCCCAAGACGAGATTTCCAACTACGAGATTTCCAAGTTACGTACATTTATTACTAATAAAAACGTTCGTAAATAAAATTAAACAATTTTCGAGAAAGCTATTTAACCAAATATAAGTAAAATTGATATGCAAATTTTGTTTTAATTATTCATGTACGGTGAGCCAATATCAAAACCTGTATTAATTCAAAAATATTCAAAAAATAAATAAAAAAAAAGTTTTTTTTTTAACTGAAAGTAAGGAACGACGTTAAAACTTAAAACGAACAGAAATTATTCCGTATATGAAAGGGGCTGTCCCCCCCCCTTAACGCCTCGCTCTTTAAGCTAAAGTTTGACTTTCTCACAACTCTATTTTTTTCAAACAGTTCGAGGTAACGAACTGTAAGTAAGGAGTGACCCGGCTCAATGGTAACCGAAACTTTAAAAAACAGAATTTTGATACCAATAGATACATCAAAAGAATTATATTTTTAATGATGATTTCAAATATATGAGTTTCATCAAGTTTAGTCTTACCCATCAAAAGTTACACGCCTGAGAAAAATTGACTGATTTTCAAAAAAAGGGGGAAATACCCCCTAAAAGTTGTAGAACCTTAATGAAAATCACACCATCAGATTCAGCGTATAAGAGAACCCTACTGTAGAGGTTTCAAGCACCTATCTACAAAAATGTGGAATTTTGCATTTTTTGCCAGAAGAAAGATCACAGATACGTGTTTATTTTTTTTTTTTCCCAGGGGTGATCGTATCGACCCAGTGGTCCTATAAAATCGTGGGAAGGCTCATTTGAACAAAATAAAAAGTTCTAGTGCCATTTTTAAGTGACCAAAAAATGGAAGGCAACTAGGCCCCCTCCCACGCTCATTTTTTCCCAAAGATACCTGATCAGAATTTTGAGATAGCTATTTTGTTCAGCATAGTCGAAAATATGATCACTATGTCTTTTAGGATAACTTAATCCCCCGAAGTCCCCGGAGGGAGGGCTGAAAGTTATGAACTTTACCCAATGTTAACATATACTAATGGTTATTGGGAAGTATACAGAGTTTTCAGGGGGGATTTTTCTGGTAGGTGGGGGGGGGGGGTTATATGGGAGGATCTTTCCATGAAGGAAGTTTTCATAGGGGAAGGGACATTGCTATGAAGAGGACACTGGATTTCCCATCATTATTAAAGAAAAAGATCAGAAATTAAATCAAAAAAAAGTTTTTCAACTGAAAGTAAGGAGCAACATCAAAACTTAAAACGAACAGAAAATATTACGTATATGATTGGGTTTACCCCTTAGTCAATACCTCGATCTTTAAGCCAAAGATTTTTAGTACTTTCATAAGAACTATTTATTCTAATTAACGGCTTTTGAAATTAAGAGGTCATTTTTAAAGAATTGGAACAAAATTCGAACTTTAGCTTAAAGAGCAAGGTATTGAGTAGGGGGCGAACCCTCTATTAAAAATCTATGAATGTAGAAGTTCGTTACGTAAGTTAATTCGTAGGTTACTTATATTTATTACTAATAAAAACATTCGTAAATAAAATTTAACATGTTTCGAAAAAGCCATTTAACCAAATAAAAGTAAAATTAATACGTAAATTTTGTTTTAATCATTCATGTGCGGTGAGCCAAAATCAAAACCTACATTAATTTAAAAACTTTCAAAAATTAAATAAAAAAAAACAATTTTTTTTTCAACTGAAAGTAAGGAACGACGTTAAAACTTAAAACGAACAGAAATTATTCCGTATATGAAAGGGGCCGTCCCCTCCTCAACACCTCGCTCTTTACGCTAAAGTTTGAATTTCTCGCAACTCCATTTTTTTTAGACAATGAAAGCCCCCCCTCGTTGAGGGGGGGGGCTAGTTTAACTCTCTTTTTTTTAACAATTTTTAAAACACTGACTATCTCAAAATTTATAGCGGACAGGTTTGGGGATAAAAGAGCGTGGGGGGGGGCTAGTTTAACTCTCTTGACTCTTAAAAAGTAAACAAGAACTTTCAATTACTTTCAATTTCCAATCAAGTAAGCCCTCTATGAAGTATATATGAGCATCCCTTTCCTAAGAACCATACATGCCGTTAGGGCATAACTTAGAACGCCTTCCCCTGTGCCCTGGGGGGTTCTATTGACACCAGATTTTTGAACTATTGCCACCATTGACACAAGACCTTTGAACTATTTTTAGCAAAATGTGAACTATTTTCTCAGAATTTTCATCAAACGGGTTTTAAAAAGGAAGGCATGGGGGGGGGAGCTAGCTGCCCTCAGATCTCTTTTGACTATTACAAATTGAGCTCGAACTTCCAATATCATATCAAATGAGCTCTCTCTTAATTTTATGCGAGCATCCCTTTCATACGAACAATATCTGCCCCGGGGCATAACTTACAACACCTGCCCCCGGGCCATGGGAGGTTGTGACAACTGAGTTTTTGTTATCTGACTTTAGAGCAATTTTAACTTAATGGCCATCCCAAAATTTCTAATGGATGCATTTGAGGATTTATTATTATATTATATGAATTTGAGGAATTCTGGGCGTGGGTGGGGGGGGTAGTTGCCCTCAAATCACTTTTGACTATTAAAAAGGGCACTAGCCCTTTGAATTTCCAATCGACTGAGCCTTTTTTGAAGTTTCTCCGACACCGCCGTCTATAACAACCTTATATGCCCCCAGGGCATAACTTAACACCCTTGCCCTGAGGGTTGTGGGGGAGTGTCCTCTTCAAAAACATATTTTCAATCTAGAAATCAACTACGCTGAACAAAATGGCTACCTCAAAAATTTTGATTGGATGTGTTTGGGGAAATGCTGGGCGTCGGGGGGGGGGGGGGCTAGTTGCACTCCAATCACTTTCGACTATTAAAAAGGGCACTAGCCCTTTAATTTCCAATCGAATGAGCCTTTTTTGAAGTTTCTACGACAACGCCTTCTATAAAAACCTTATATGCCCCCAGGGCAAAATTTAAAACCCTTGCCCTGACGGTTGTGGGGGAGTGTCCTCCTCAAAAATATATCTTCTATCTGGAAATCAACTACTCTGAACAAAATGTCTACCTCAAAATTTTTATTGGATGTGTTTGGGGAAATGATGGGCGTGGGGGGGAGCTAGTTACACTCCAATCACTTTCGACTATTAAGAAGGGCACTAGCTCTTTAATTTCCAATCGAATGAGCCTGTTTTGAAGTTTCTACGACACCTTCTATAAAAACCTTATATGCCCCCAGGGCATAACTTAAAACCCTTGCCCTGAGGGTTGTTGGGAAATATCCTCCTCAAAAATATATTTTCTATCTGGAAATCAACCTTTGAATTTCCAATCGAATGAGCGTTTTTGAAGTTTTTACGACAACGCCTTCTATAAAAACCTTATATGCCCCCAGGACATATCTTAAAGCCCTTGCACTGAAGGTTCTGGGGGAGTGTCCTCCTCAAAAACGTATTTTCTATCTGGAAATCAACTACGCTGAACAAAATGGCTATCACAAAATTTTGATTGGATGTGTTTGGGGAAATGATGGGCGTGGGGGGGGGGGGGGTTAGTTACACTCCAAACACTTTCGACAATAAAAAAGGGCACTACCCGTTTAATTTCCAGACGAATGTGCCTGTTTTGAAGTTTCTATGACAACGCCTTCTATAAAAACCTTATATGCCCCCAGGATATAACTTAAAACCCTTGCCCTGAGGGTTGTGGGGGAGTGTCCTCCTCAAAAATATATTTTATATCTGGAAATCAACTACGCCGAACAAAATGACTATCTCAAAATTTTGATTGGATGTGTTTGGAAAAATGATGGGCATGAGGGGGGGGGGCAGCTGCCCTCAAATCATTTTCGACTATTAAAAGGGGCACTAGCCCTTTAATTTCCAATCGAAAGAGCCTGTTTTGAAGTTTCTACGGCAACGCCTTCTATAAAAACCTTATATGCCCCCAGGGCATAACATAAAACCCTTGCCCGGCATAATAAAAAGCAATACTAGCTTTTTGAATTTCCAATCGAATGATTGGAAACGGCATAACTTGAAACCCTTGCCCTGAGGGTTGTGGGGGAGTGTCCTCCTCAAAAATATATTTTCTATCTGGAAATCAACTACGCTGAACAAAATGGCTATCTCAAAATTTTGAGTGGATATGTTTGGGGGAATAAAGGGCATGGGGGGGCTAGTTGGCCTCCAATCACTTTCGACTATTAAAAAGGGCACTAGCTTTTTGAATTTCCAATCGAATGAGCCTTTTTTGAAGTTTCTACGACAACACTTTCTATAAAAACCTTATATGCCCCCAGGGTATAACTGAAAACCCTTGCCCTGTGGGTTCTGGGGGAGTGTCCTCCTCAAAAATATATTTTATATCTGGAAATCAACTACGCCGAACAAAATTACTATCTCAAAATTTTGATTGGATGTGTTTGGGGAAATGATGGGCATGAGGGGGGGGGGGGGCAGCTGCCCTCAAATCATTTTCGACTATTAAAAGGGGCACTAGCCCTTTAATTTCCAATCGAAAGAGCCTGTTTTGAAGTTTCTACGACAACGCCTTCTATAAAAACCTTATATGCCCCCAGGGCATAACGTAAAACCCTTGCCCTGAGGGTTGCGGGGAATGTCCTCCTCAAAAATATATTTTCTATCCGGAAATCAACTACGCCAAACAAAATGGCTATCTAAAAATTTTGATTGGATGTGTTTGGGGAAATGATCGGCGTGGGGGGGGGGGCTAGTTACACTCCAATCACTTTCGACTATTAATAAGGGCACTAGCTCTTTAATTTCCAATCGAATGAGCCTGTTTTGAAGTTTCTACGACACCTTCAATAAAAACCTTATATGCCCCCAGGGCATAACTTAAAACCCTTGCCCTGAGGGTTGTTGGGAAATATCCTCCTCAAAAATATATTTTCTATCTGGAAATCATCCTTTGAATTTCAAATCGAATGAGCCTTTTTGAAGTTTCTACGACAACGCCTTCTATAAAAACCTTATATGCCCCCAGGGCATATCTTAAAGCCCTTGCCCTGAAGGTTCTGGGGGAGTGTCCTCCTCAAAAATGTATTTTCTATCTGGAAATCAACTATGCGGAACAAAATGGCTATCTCAAAATTTTGATTGGATGTGTTTGGGGAAATGATGGGCGTTGGGGGGGCGGCTAGTTGCAATCCAATCACTTTCGACCATTAAAAAGGGCACTAGCCGTTTAATTTCCAATCGAATGAGCCGGTTTTAAGGTTTCTACGACAACGCCTTCTATAAAAACCTTATATGCCCCCAGGGTATAACTTAAAACCCTTGCCCTGTGGGTTGTGGGGGAGTGTCCTCCTCAAAAATATATTTTATATCTGGAAATCAACTACGCCGAACAAAATGGCTATCTCAAAATTTTGATTGGATGTGTTTGGGGAAATAATGGGCATGAGGGGGGGGGCGAGTTCCACTCCAATTACTTTTGAGTATTAAGAAGGGCACTAGCCCTTTTATTTCCAATAGCATGAACCTTTTTTTAAGTTTCTAAAACAACGCCATCTATAAAAACCTTATATGCCCCAAGGGTATAACTTAAAAATCTTGCCCTGAGGGCTGTGGGGGAGTGTCCTCCCCAAAAACATATTTTCTATCTGGAAATCAACTACGCTGAACAAAATGGCTGTCTCAAAATTTTGATTGGATGTGTTTGGGGGAATAATGGGCGTGGGGAGGGGGGGAGTTAATTGCCCTCCAATCACTTTCGACTATTAAAAAGGGCAGTAGCTTATTGAATTTCCAATCGAATGAGACTTTTTTGTGGTTTCTATAACAACTCCTTCTATAAAAAATTATATACCCCCAGGGTATAACTTAAAACCCTTGCCCTGAGGGTTGTGGGGGAGTGTCCTCCTCAAAAATATATTTTCTATCTGGAAATCAACTACTCTGAACAAAATGGTTATCTCAAAATTTTGATTCGATGTGTTTTGGGAAATAATGGGCGTGGGGGGGGGGCGGGGGGCTAGTTACACTCCAATCACTGTCGACTATCAAAAAGGGCAATAGCCCTTTAATTTCCAATCGAATGAGCTTGTTTCGAAGTTTCTACGACAACGCCTTCTATAAAAACCTTATATGCCCCCAGGGCATAACTTAAAACCCTTGCCCTGAGGGTTGTGAGGGAGTGTCCTCAAAAATATATTTTCTATCTGGAAATCAATTACGCTGAACAAAATGGCTATCTCAAAATTTTGATTGGATGTTTGGGGGAATGATGGGCGTGGGGGGGGCTAGTTGCCCTCCAATCATTTTCGACTATTAAAAAGGGCACTAGAACTCTCGATTTCCAATCGAATGAGCCCCCTTTGAAGTTTATACGACGACCCCTTCCGTATGAAGTGCCTCTGGGAAAAAAAAATTAATAAATAATAATAAAACATTGGAGCCGTATGGCCTTTACTCTAGGCAACGCTACAGCGTTGCCTCTGATTTATTATTAAATAAAAAAAACAAGTTTTTTAAACTGAAAGTAAGGAGCGACATTAAAACTTAAAACGAACAGAAATTATTCCGTATATGAAAGGGGCTGTCCCCTCCTCAACGCCTCGCTCTTTACGCTAAAGTCTGACTCTGTCTCACAACTTTATTTTTTAAAACAATAAAAAAATTTAGCGTAAAGAGCGAGGCGTTGAGGAGGGGACAGCCCCTTTCATATACGGAATAATTTCTGTTCGTTTTAAGTTTTAATGTCGCTCCTTACTTTCAGTTTAAAAAACTTGTTTTTTTTATTTAATTTCTGATCGTTTTTTAGTTAATGCAGCTTTTGTTTTGGCTCGCCGTCATTGAATAAGTAAACAAAATTTGCATAAAAATTTTACTTTTCTTTTGCTAAATGGCTGTCTCTAAATTAGGTTCTGACGTAATTTTTTTCCAGTTCTTTAAAAATGACCTCTTAATCACAATCAGTTGATCAGTTGAAAAACTTGTTTTTTTTTATTTAATTCCTGATCTTTTTCTTTAATAATGCTGGGAAATCCGGCGCCCCCTTCGGAGCACTGTCCCGTCCCCCCTGACCACGTCCTTCATGGAAAGATCCTTCCATATAGCCCCCCACCCTCTCCGTCCCCCACCAACCAGAAAAAAACTCCACTGAAAAAGTCTGTATACTTCCCAATAACCAAAACTATATGTTAAAATTGAGTAAAGTTAATAACTTTCAGCCCTCCCCCTGGGGACTTTGGGGGATCAAGTCATCCTAAAAGATATTTTTATCATATTTTCGACCATGCTGAACAAAATGGCTGTCTCAAAATTTTGATCAGATGACTTTGGGAAACAAATGAACGTGGGAGGGGGCCTATTTGCCCTCCATTTTTTTTGGTCACTTAAAAAGGGCACTAGAAATTTTAATTTCCGTTCCAATGAGCCCTCCCACGATATTCTAGGACCACTGGGTCGATACGATCACCCATGGGGAAAAAAAAAAAAAACAAAAACAAACAAACAAACAAATAAACACGCATCCATGATCTTTCTTCTGGCAAAAAATACAAAATTCCACATTTTTGTAGATAGGAGCTTGAAACATCTACAGTAGGGTTCTCTGATACGCTGAATATGATGGTGTGATTTTCATCAAGGTTCTATAGCTCTTAGGGGGTCTTTTCCCCTTTTTTCGAAAATAAGCCAAATTTTCTCAGGCACGTAACTTTTGATGGGTAAGATTAAACTTAATGAAACTTATATATTTGAAATCAGAATGAAAATTTTATTCTTTTGATGTATCTATTGGTATCAAAATCCCGTTTTTTAGAGTTTCGGTTACCATTGAGCTGGGTCGCTCCTTACTTACAGTTCGTTACCACGAACTGTTTGATTATTAGGGCATGTATGGTTCTTATGAAAGAGATGCTCGTATAAACTTCATAAAGGGCTCATTTGATTGGAAATTTTAGGTTCTAGTTCACTTTTTAAGAGTCAAGAGAGTTAAACTAGCCCCCCCCCCCCACGCTTTTTTTCCCCAAACCCGTCCGCTACAAATTTTGAGATAGCCAGTGTTTTAAAAATTGTTCAAAAATTGGAAAACAAAACGCCCCCCAGAGCCCTGGGGATAGGCGTTGTAAGTGTTGTCCTGGGGGCGTATATGGTTCTTATGAAAGGGATGCTCGTATAAACTTCAGAGGAGGCTCATTTGATTGGAAATTGAAAGTTCTAGTTCAATTTTCAAGAGTCAAAAGATATCCGAGGGCAACTAGCCCCCCCCCCCCACACCCGTTTTTCCCCAAGCCCTTCCGATAAAATTTTTATAATAGCCATTTCATTAAAAATAGTTCAAAGGTCAGATAAGAAAAATTCCTGAGTCGACGGAACCCGCCAGGGCCCGGAGAAAGGCGTTATGAGTAATGCTCTAGGGGCACATATAGTGCTTGTGGAAGGGATGCTCGTATAAAATTCGGAGAGGGCTCATTTGATTTGAAATTGAAAGTTCTTGTTCACTTCTTAAGAGTCAAAAGAGATCGGAGGGCAACTAGCACCCCCCCCCTCCTCCACGCCCTAAATACATCAGATAAAATTTTGAGATAGATATTTTGTTAAAACTAGTTCAAAATTCTGATAACAAAAAACTCCGGTGCCGACACAGCCCCCACGGGCTTGGGGGTTGGCGTTGTAAGTTATGCCCTGGGGGCATATATGGTTGTTATGGAAGGGATGCTCATAAAAAATTTCTAGAGGGCTCATTTGATTGGAAATTGATAGTTATAATTCACTTTTTAAGAGTCAAAAGTGATTGGAGGGCAGCTAGCCTCCCCCCATACTCCATTTATTTATTTTTTTCAGAGGCACTCCATATAGAAGGGATCGTCATATAAGCTTCAAAATAGGCTCATTCGATTGGAAATCGAGAGTTCTAGTGCCCTTTTTAAGAGTCAAGAGTGATCAGAGGGCAACTGCCCCCCCCCCTCCCCCGCCCAAGCCCTTTTTCGCCAAATGCATCTGAAAAAAAATTTGAGGTAGCCATTTTGTTAAAAATAGTTTAAAGATCATATAACAAAAACTACTTTGCGTATGGTCACTTCGGTAAAAATAGTTCAAAGATCAGATAAGAAAACCTCCCGCGTCGACACCCCCCCCCCTCAGGGCCGGGACAGGCGTTGTAAGTATTGCTCTGGGGGCATATATGGTTCTTATGGAGGCTATGCTTATCTAAATCTCAAAGAGGGTTGATTTGGATGGAAGTTAAAAGTTTTAGTTCATTTTCTCAGTGAAAAAATATCAGAAGGCAACCAGCCCCTCCTGCCCTCCACGCCTGTGGGCGTATCAGATGGATAAACCTATCGGATAAAAATTTCAGGTGACCATTTTGTTAAAAATTGTTCAATCATCAGATATTAAAACTCCAGGGTCGACACAACCCCCAGGGCCCAGGGATAGGCGTTGTAAGTTATACTCTGGGGATAAATATGGTTCTTATAGAAGTGATATTTGTATAAACTTCAGAGAGGGCTCATTTGATTGAAAATAGAAAGTTCTAGTTCACGTGTAAAGAGTCAAAAGAGACCGAAGCTTAATCTAGTCCCCCCACACCCTTTTTCCCCGAACCTATCCGATAAAAATTTTGAGATAGCAATTTTGTTAAAAATAGTTCAAACATCAGATAATAAAAACTCCGAGGGTGGCACAAACCCGTTTTTTCACTTTGATATTGTTACTTTGATATCAATTTTGTTACTTTGATGAATATTTGATTTTTTTTTTAGTTTGATTTTGGTACAAGGAGTTCTTTAAAACTAGATTCTTTTTGCAATCGAAAACAAACAAAAATTTATTAAAAAAAAACATCTTGAAGATCGAGTTTTTCAAAGAGCAATAAAAATCACTTGGTACCTAATCTCAACAAATACAAATATTTGTTAAAACTTAAACTCAAAACCCCCAGAAATTACTATTAAAGAATAAATGAAACCCAAAACGAAAAGAAATTAAATAAACAATCATAGCAAAAACATACAAGTAATAATATAAATGAATAAATAGATCGTAAAGCGAGTACTGCTTAGATTGAATATGAATATCAAGCTTAAAACGAAAAAAAAAATTTCCTATCGACGTATAAATGAAACTTAAAACGAACAGAAATTAAATAAACAATTAATGCAAACAAACATACAATAGATATTCATTTTAATTAATAGATAAGTCTTAAAACGAGTGAAACTTAAATTGAATATGCAAATCAAGCTATAAATAAATAAAAATCACTTCAAACAAGAGTTTGGGTATGACCTACTTCTCTCACAGTAAAAATCTAAAACCTACATGCGTCATTGGCGCTTTACTGAAAACTATATGCGTCTTGAAAAGCATAAACAACATCAAGTTGAATATTAGATCTATAATGATATTAATTGTCTGAAAGATGCATCAGTTCAAGAATTTATTTCACTGTAATTGTATTTTTATTTTCAATACTGTAAGAACTGGAAAAGAAAATATTTGTAATATAGTCCGTTTTCAGTTAAGCACCAATGACGCAAAAGGCTTTTGGTTTTTATTTACAGTCAGGAAAGGAGGCAGTATCCAAACACTTGTTTGTAGGGAAACTATATTCGTCTTTAACAACTTTAAAAAGAGCTAATAAATTAAACTGAATATTTGATGTATAATAATATTAATTGCTGAAGGCTCATCAGTTCAAAATGTTACTATAATTTTAATGTTTATTTTCAATGTTAAGTACAAAAGAAAATATTTGTCATAAAATTGGTTTTCAGTAAAGCGCCTGAAAAAATTAAATCATTCCGTTTAGCCAGATAATAATAGATAGTTTCGAAGACCACATTGCTTTTCCATGACAATAAATAAAAGTTCAAATAGGGATAAAATCCTTTTAATAGACACTGATAAATTTCACAAAAATACTAGATATTTCGGTCAAATATGCAGTGACGGTCATCAGTTGTAATACTAAACTAAACAAATTAAAAACAAAAATTTATATACAAAGTGAAACAAACTATATATTGTTTAATAATCTTATTTTTTCCAAAGCAAAAACGGAAGCGAGTCTCATTGACCTTGTTGGATCCGGTTCATTAGCATTGACTGAACTAACTTGGACAGAGGTTAATCTAATTTGATGAATTGAACTTTACTCTATCTGATTTTAAAAAATTATCGCAAATAGAATTCAAACTAAATTCACTTGTGTCCCTATTTAAAGCTATATTCTTTAATAAAATTTTCTTAATTTCTAAGAGTTTCGCAAAAATTTCGTTTTAAACCCTGGTCCCTAGAAATCAAAAAGACATTATCAAACAAAAAATACGGTCTGGAAAATTAAAAATATGTTCTGAAAGGGTTGAAGTGAAATCTTCAGGGTTAGAATTTTGGTTTAAAGCCGATGAAATAGAACCTTTGTGTTGTAGTAATCTCATTTCAAAAAGCCTGAAATTTCCAAAAGCAAAATTCTAAGCCTGAAGATGTCACTTCAGCCCTTTTGGAACATATTTTTTATTTTCCAGACCATTTTATTCTGCTCGATAACGATACTTTATTAAAATCAGATAAAGTAAAGTTCAATTCACAAAATGCGAATAACCTCTGTCAAAGTGTTAGTTCATTCAATGCTAATAAACCAAATCCAATAAGGTCAAAGAGACTCGCTCCCGTTTTTGCTTTGGAAAGAATAAGGTAATCAAACAATATGTAGTTTATTTTATTTTGTATATAAATTATTGTTTTTAATTGATTTAGTTTAGTATTACTATAGATGACAGTCACAGCATATGTGAGAGAAATCAGCTGAATCAGTTAAATCCTGAATCAGCTAAAAATGAAATTTTTTTCTATCTTGCTAGCTTTCTTGCGCTTATTATTCTTTGGCTGTCGTGGGTTGTCAGATAGGCTGTGGCTGTGAGATAGGTTTGGTTGTATTTTGCTAGTGACATACAAGAAGCAGCAAAGAAACTGAAAAATCACCAGGACGGGACCACATATCTGCAGAGATGATAAAGATGCCAGTATTAGCATGTATCTCCCTTTAGTCCTTACTCTTCACTCGGATTTGGACAACGGCCAAAGTGCAATCAAACTGAAAACATAGGACACTCATCAGGGTATTCAAAAAATGAGACACTAATAGGCCAGGCAACTGGCGGGGTATAAGTTTACTTCCAATACCTGGGAAAATACTCTCACATATTATCCACAGAGGATCCAAACACAACCTGATCAACACTCCAAGACAAACAGTATAGGCTTGAAGCCAAATCGCTCATGCGCGGACTTTATATTCACGCTTAGACTTTTAATTGAAGAAAGCAGAGAATGGTGTTTCAAATTGTGGAATTCGGGAAGGTCTTCAATTCTGTAGATCGTGAAAAAACTATAGGAGATTGTCACCCATTATGGAATCCCGGAGAAAATAGCGACAATTATCACTGCCACGTATGAGGGTAGCATATAATGCATTAGGATACCAGAGGGCCAAACTCGTTTTCTCTGGATTTTATCAGGAGAAAAAGAGGCATGTTTTCTATCACCATTAATTTTTGTGATAATGATTGATTACATCCTGCAGATCACAGAGACAAGAGGCATCAGAGGAAGTCCCAAAGACCACTTCAATGATAGTGACTTTGTAGAAGACTTAGTAGTACTTGAGTGAAGCAAAAAGCGACTTCAAGAATTACTAGATGAGGTCACGGTAAAAGCAAACCATCTTGGCTTACGTGTGAATGCTGAAAAAACCAAATGCAAGGCAAAAAGTGACTTTCCTCTGCCCATTAAATGTGACGACCAAGATGTTGACCAATTTGTCCAGTTCAAATACCTAGGTAGTTTCATCATGAAAACCAGCTCAAAAGTTAAAAAAGTATTCACCAGAATGGGACAGGCAAATGGTCCCTTCAACAAACTATGATAATATGGAGATCTCAAGCTGGCTTTTGAAATTTTGTGTTTTCACAGAATATTAAAACATCCTCTAGTAACCAACATCAAAAAAGTCAGAAGGATGAGATCTTCAGGACAAGTGGACGACCACTAACTCACAAAAGCAGCTTTACACCAGCAACCAACAGGAAATTGTAGCTGGGGAAGACCCAGAAACACACTGTGCTTGACCTACCAGTGGCATCTATGCAACCTGCACACTTCCATTCTACCAGAATGAGAGAACATCACTGAAGCAGTAAACCTGAGGGAAGATTGGCGGCTCAAACTCGATGCCCTAAGTGCCTCAAAAGGCACAGGTGGAACTAGAATAAGGTAAGGATGGGCTGTGATTTGTTCCCTACTCGGTTGCATCTATTGACTTGGTCAAAGGTAGAGAAAAACCTGGTCAAAAAGATCAAAGACTTGAGAGCCAAGACAGATAGTATCTGTGAAAAGTAAAGCTGACATAACTTTTTCATACTTGTATAATAATGATTGTTTTCACTTCTTCACAATACTTATAGTCTATCAGTTCTCTGAGCCATTTAAAGGGTATTGGAGACCAATATATAATTAATATTCACTATACCGACATCGCTTGCAGGCAAGTGAACAACTGAGATTGCTCATGTTATATGGGCATTGCCCATTGGGAAAACCCACTGGAATTAGATACTGCAGCGTCTATTATTATTTGCAGCTACAACTAAATACCTTTTCAATATATAGAATAAAATTGTTTTTACAAAGAAGATAAGAAAAACAACTAAATTCGTGAAAAACAACTAAGTATGAGAAAAACAAATATTTTACAAACTGGACCTTGCTTTAGTCTCATTACTTTTGGTTTAAATAGGACATCTATTTCAGTGAACATAAACAGATAAAGTCATCTTTAACTATTCTTATTGCTAATTGAAAGATAGAAAGAGAACATTGTGCCTCTAAGCCAAATAGATAAAGACATATTTAAAAATAAAAAGCTATGATCAACCATGTGCTTTGAAAAAAGCTAAGGAGCAATAAAGAAAAACAAATGCTTACTTTTTCACTTCCAAAATCAAAATGTTCTCCATTATCTTCAAACTGATTAGAACTACTGTTTCTCCCTTTGTCAATACCTACAGAAATTTCCTCTTTGACTTGCTGAAAATAAAAATCCAAATGAAAACGAATGTTATCAAAGGATAAATATAAAGAGAAGGGCGAAATTTAATCTTCCATCCAAATTAGGTATTTTATGGACTGAGAGATGAACTGTCAAACATCACAAGAAAATTGAAGTTTCTTTCAATGGACTTTACTTGATCCTGTTTGGCAGAAAGCAGGTACATTCTGGTAGCTCAGCAGTGTTTATTAAAATATACATTGTATGAGATTATTTTTCAAATTAATCACAGGAGATGAAGATTCCAGAGAAATATTTGATATGCCTGTCTATGCCTGAGCAAATTTGCCACAACAAATCTACCATAAAGAAACAAATAGAAAATTTAGCCTAATCCTTACCTTTGGCTTGTTCAAAAGCGTGAAATTAAAAAGCTTATAAAATACAAAAAAAAGTTACAAATGGCCAGGAACCTTTGTAAACAAAAACGTTAGGGCCCTGTTCCCATTTTTAAATAAAAAGGGGTAACAATGACCTTAAAATACAGTTTCCTTGGAAATTAAACTATAAGGTAGAGAATTTCTTCGCGATTTTATGTTTTATCATGATTAACCAGTGTGGTCTCAGAAATTATTTTATAAGGTAGAGAGATTTTCTGATAGAGTTCTAATATAACTGAAAAAGGCCCAACCCTTAAACTAGAGCTTGGAGTAAATTCCTGAACTGAAAACAGAAAGGAGTTAAAATTACAAACTGATCAATGTTTGTCTTTAAAAAATCATGAGCCTAAGAAGGGGGCTCTTTTTTTTATCTTGGATTTGTTTTGAACAAGTGTTCTGGATTTGTTGTTGGTCTTCCTCAAAAAGTGTAAACAGATCATAGATAAAGATGTATGGCAGTAGGCCTACATATTTCCAGCAGAGATCAGTTTACCTGGTGATGGAAAAACATTGAAAGAATTGTCTTCATTTAAACCTAATGTTTAAAGAACCTAACCTCACATTTTACATCTTAAATCTTTTCTAGATATATCTATGTTCATACTATTCAAATCAATGGTCTAAGGAATTTTATTTAGATATTATTAAAATCCTCTATCATTGTCTTATAGCAGAAAAAAAAATTAAATTTAAGAAATTTTGGCAAAGATCAGGGAGCACAATGATAGCCTATTGGCACTTTGAACTAAACAAAACCAGAATACAAGAAAAGAGAAATGTAACATCAAAGAAAAAAATATTAATAGCAAAATCAGACATGTGCTTTGTACTTTTTAACTGTTAAGTTGATAAATTTCTAGCCAAAGACGTTATTCAGGTGGGGATGAAGATTCTAGTGTCTAGGTATTACACAAGTGTCATGTTAGCTTTTGAATTCAAACTAGTCTAGTCCCTTCCTGAAACTAATACAAAATTAAGTACTTAACCATCCTTTGGTCACCTGACATTGAATAAAGTGAAATCCAATAAAAACTTACAAGTGAGTTGCATGCAGCAAGATCTGTTTTATGAACAGAGGAACTAGTTTCAGCAGGATAGTTCACCAACTTATTATTTGAGGTATCTACTCCATGTGGTTCTAGATTACTGGAAGAATCTTCAGCCAAGAAGCTGTTTCCAGAGGTTGAATCAACTCCGTTTCTCTTTGCAGCAGGTTGAGTCATTTGAGTGTTTTGAGAGTGATAGCTAGGTTTCTGTATCTGGTTAACTGTCTCATCAGGATAAGCAAGACCTTTAACTTTAAGCATTTCAGCCACTTCTATTAATGAACTAGCTTGAGCTTGGGAAACAGTCACTTCACCTGTATATATAAATGTCACCAAAGCTAGCAGATCGTGAAATTTCACATCCTTAAGAATAATAATAGGATGGGGGTGTGAAATTCCTAGAAGCAGTGTTTCAAAGTAGGAACTACAAGATGAGAGAACAAGTCTGTGACATTTGATGCTTTGACTGTCACATGATAGGGTAACATCTGTGAAATGTTCACTGTTCAATAGAGATAAAAAAGCTCCATGAAATACATCCAGATAGTTGTTCCACTTTAAACAATATTCTTTTTGCTCCATTTCAGAAATAGTGACTAAATCCTTAAATAACACAAACTCACTGAAATAGATTGAAAAATAAAAACAAGTATTCCAAGTTACAGGCATTATAGACACTAAAGTTGAAAATTAAGAAAGTACTCTTCAATTAGAAACTCAATACACAAACTAGTATATCAAGGTTTTTATGTTCCATTTTAATTTATAAATATCCCTTACTTAGTAATAATTCTATCTCTCTGAATATCAAACAATATGCTTCCATAATTTGCAACAAATCTTGAATCAATATCATTTATTTTAAAAAATGGTTGGCTAGATTTTTATGAGCTCAACAAATCATTTACGTGAATAAAGATAGATATATTTTGACTATATGTGGTTAAGGAAAATTCCAAAGAAAAACAGATTATCCTTCAGCTGGGAATGATGAGTTAAAACACATAAGCATATTCTTGCAAGGGGTTAATATTCCACAGATAAAGTTTGCCATAAGTAGAGCTAAATAGCTTTCTTTGGTACAACTCATTTTAAGTTTTCAACAAAGGATAGTATTCTGATTAAGATTGAAAATGTGTTAAATATAGGCCTAACAGCTCATTTTCTTTTTTGTTATGAAATAGTGTAAATTGTTTTGAAGCATAAAAAGAAGGTAAATGAATTTTCAGTTTTGTATTTTGTTTTTCATTTTTAAGAGCTATTGAAAATTTGTTGTGCAGAAGGGATAAAAATGGTAGAAAACTGAAAACTCAAGAAAATCTTACTGCAAATAGAGCTAAAAAGGCTATTTCACAAGAAAATACAAAAATTTTTGGATCAGGCAATTTATTAGTTTTCTATCCAAAAATACTCATCTATTTTGAAATTTGATATTCATGGCAAATACATTACTGTGTACAGCAACATAGACTTTGGGACTAAATCCTAAATTTTACACACTCATTTACCTTGTTTTTCACTTAGACTCTCTGTTACATTAGTAGCTTAAGATTTATGCTTAGAACAGCAAAGACCTTCAATTCAAGTTCTAAAAATTGAAATTAAAAAAAACTATGTTCTATAAATATATTAACTATTTTGAAACATCCCAATAAGGGTAAAAAATCAGTATCTAATTGAGCAAAATTATGTAAAACTAAAACCCTCACACCTTGTTACCAAAGTAAAAATTAAGAACAAATAACTATATAAACTGATAGCTACAAATCTAAGCTATGCATCTATATGGTTGTTATTAAAATTATTTAAGATCAAACACTTAAAATTATGAGTTTATTGACTTACAAAAACCTCTTTTTGGAAATACCATTTATCCTATTTTGATGTATATATCCTTCTAGTGTTTCAGTTTTATTCACATATTAACAGAAAGCTGATTATCTTCTGATTCTAAAAATGTAACTTTTATTGCTTGACATCTATCCTATGAATCACAAATATTAAATATTATTTTTCTTTTCAATTGCTTGTCAAAACAGAGACCACATTTTTAATTTATGCTGACAAATCATTAGTGAAAATATCACCAAGAAGGCAGAGCTCTTGTTACTACCCTTACATTAAATCATGATTTGATAAAATAGGGGTGGTCAAAAAACCATCTCTATTTTTCCAGAATGCAAAAAAAAAGTGGTTGTTCCCAAAAAGAGGTCTTTCATCCAACAATTTTAGCCTCAATTTATTGTTCAAATTCTCTAAATGTAATCAAGCAAAATATAGCAATTTGGCACCCATGGCCAGTTCATATGAGGTTCTAATTGACTACCCAGCAGTGGAATAAACAAAAATTAAAACTTTTTATATTATATATATACCTACTTATAAGATTATTAGGTACTTGTCAATTAGCCAGAACCCAGCAATATATTGTATAGGGAAGTTGCTTAAGAAACTAGTCAAAAATGTCTCTCAATAGAGAATTAGATACTAAACCGTGGTTTGTCATTGCATTTACAATATTTAAACTTGGGTTTTTAGGGGGGGAAAGGTACCTAGGTTAGGTTATGTAATTAATATGTGCTATACTTTACCCCCACCCCACTAATGTGCCAATATATAGCCCAATTTTTGTTTGTAAACTATTATATGTTCATAGTATTTTGTTTTGTTTCATTAGCATTAACCAACCTTGACTTCTTGCATAGGTTCTGGCTAATTGACAAGTACTGATTATTAATAGTACCCTACAACTTCAATATTTTTGTTAATTTAACAGCAATTTGTAAACAAGTGACAGGAATTAAATTCACACCAAGCTTTCTTAACTCAATTGTTAGGCCTATTGCTAGCAATAACAATTAAAACAAAAGATAAAATTCTACTTTAGCTACTTTTGGCTATCTTGGAAAGGGGTTAGATTAGGAAAATGAAACTTTCAGGGATAGGTCTACAGGCTAGAGTATGTCCCAGAAAGTTATTTTGAAGCACCTACCTCCACTCCTTCTCACTCTAAAGGGTCCTGAAATTTGCCTAGGCCCTACATGACAGGTACCTATTGAAATTTTGACAAAACAACATTTTACCTTAATTTTCAGTTATCAGTTCCTTTTTTTCTGGCTTTAGTTCAGAAAATCCAAGGTAAATTTTTTGCAGTTCATATTTTTGACTTACCAATAAAGTAAACACACCACTCAATGCCTTTTTTATGCTCTTTCCAAATATAACAATCATTTTTGTTGGAAATGAATTTTACCCCCACCCTTATATATACCACTTCAGGGTATATATTTGAAAATTAGGGGGGGGGGGGATTTTATTTCTGATGTAAATGAGAGGTAAGTTTAAACTTTACCCCCCCCCCCTAATGTGCAAATATATAGCCTGATTATTTGAAAAAAAATAAGTTTTCTAAAGAGTTAAAGAGGCTGAGTTACAAGGTCGAACCTTAAAACGTACAGGGATTAGGAGGCACAGTTGGGGGGCTTCCGCCCCCAAACCCCCGCTTTAGCACCCTTTAAAAAAAAAAAAAAATTTTTTTTAACTGAAAGTAAGGAGCAACTTTAAAACTTAAAACAAACAGAAATTATTCTGTATATGAAAGGGGCTGTGCCCTCCTCAACGCCTCGCTCTTTATGCTAAAGTTTTTATTGTTTAAAAAAAAGAGTTGTGAGAAAGTCAAACTTTAGCGTAAAGAGCGAGGCGTTGAGGAGGGCACAGCCCCTTTCATATACGGAATAATTTCTGTTCGTTTTAAGATTTAATGTCGCTCCTTACTTTCACTTTAAAAAACTTTTTTTTTATTTAAAGGCTGCGAAAGCGGGGGGTTTGTGGCAACTGTGCCTCCTAATCCCTGTACGTTTTAAGGTTCGACCTTGTAACTCAGCCTCTTTAACTCTTTAGAAAACTTAGTTTTTTTCAAATAATTTCTGCACGTTTTTGTACAGTTTATTACTTATTATTGCTTGACTAACTGTTAGCTGATTTGACAGCTTGCGGGCTCTTATAGGAAAACGATAAGAGCCCGCTTATAGCGGGCTCTAATAGGAAAACGAGGTTTTTCGTAAATGTAAATTCGGGGGATAATTTTTTCGGTCTGAAAATATCAAAAGGCCCTAACAGGTCAAATTCTGCTTCGAATGAGTCCTCATTCACCCGGATCAGTTGCCAACTGTGGCCTGTAGGCGTGGATAACAAGAAAAAAAAGAGAAATGAACTTTAAGTGGCTATATTTGGTTTTTTGAAAACAGGGAAGGAGTGATCGGATTGAGCTGAAATTTCGAGGATAAGCTCCCGGGCCTTAGGAAAGCTTAACCTCTAAATTTCAGCCCAATCGGACAACGTTAAAGGGGGGCAGTGGTGGGAGGGTCAAAACTTCCGGACCAATTTACCCCATGAAGATAAAGTCGGAGGAGGATGAAATTTTGCACGTTTCTTATTTTGAGCTTGGGCTACAAAATGCGATATCCGCTGTCTCTCTGCGACCTCTAGGACCTGAAATCGCTTAACATTGTGGTGGGTCGCCTCTTTATAGAGGCACAAGTGTGCCTCCTTGAATTGGTATATATAGGGGTGGGGGTAAAATTCATTTCCAACAAAAATGATTATTATATTTGGAAAGAGCATAAAAAAAGGCATCAAGTGGTATGTTTACTTTATTTGTAAGTCAATAATTTGAACTGCAAAAAATTTACCAAATCCAATTCCTGTTATTTGAGTAGAATTTTAAGCCATATCAATGTTGTTTTTTTTTTTTTTCAACATTTAGGAAATGTGTTTACAAATCTTCAAAACCTTATAAATTGGGATTGAGTGAAGTTGTGAAGCTGAAAACAATTTTGTTGTACTTCATTTAAGCAGAAAATCAATTTTGCAAGGTTTCACTTTTATAACACACAGATTTTTAAAGGTCATCAATGGTCAGGACCCTCTAGAGGGAGAAGGAGTGGAAGTAGATCCTTCAAAATACCTTCCCAGGACATACTTTAGCCTGGACACCCATCCTTGAAAGTTTCATTTTGGTAAATTTTTGCAGTTCATACTATTGACTTACAAATAAAGTAAACATACCACTCAATGCCTTTTTTTATGCTCTTTCCAAATGTAATAATCATTTTTGTTGAAAATAAATTTTACCCCCACCCTTATATATACCAATTCAGGGTATATATTTGCAAATTAGGGGGGGTGGATTTTATTTCTGATGTAAATGAGGGGTAAGTTTGAACTTTACCCCCCTACCACCCCCCTAATGTGCAAATATATACCATGAATTGGTATACAAAGGGGTGGGGGTAAATTCATTTCCAATAAAAATGATTATTATATTTGGAAAGAGCATAAAAAAAGACATCAAGTGGTATGCTTACTTTATTTGTAAGTCAATAATATGAATGGCAAAAAAAATACCAAATGCAATTCCTGTTATTTGAGCAGAATTTTAAGCCATATCAATGTTGTTTTTTTTTCAAAATTTAGGAAATGTATTTATATATCTTCAAAACCTTAAAAATTGGGTTTGAGCAAAGTTGTGAAGCTGAAAACAATTGTGTTGTACTTCATTTAAGCAGAAGATTGATTTTGCAAGGTTTCACTTTTATAACACTAAGAATTTTAAAGGTCATCAATGGTCAGGACCCTCTAAGGGGAGGAGTAGAAGTAGATCCTTCAAAATACCTTCCATGACATACTTTAGCCTGGACACCCATCCTTGACAGTTTCATTTTGGTAAATTTTTTGCAGTTCATACTATTGACTTATAAATAAAGTAAACATACCACTCAATGCCTTTTTTATATTCTTTCCAAATATAATGATCATTTTTGTCAGAAATCTGTAAGTCAATAATATGAACTGCAAAAAGTTACATTCATTTTTCCTAACACCTAACCCTTTTCCAAGGTAGCCCAAAGTAGCTACAGTATAATTTTATGGGACACCACCAGATGGCTAATTTGACAGTGTATATATACACATCTTTAAATTTCCCAACCAGCCACCCAGTATTTTAAGCCTAGGAGTCCAGCTGGACAAGGAAACATATTAAGAAAACAATTTGGGGTAAAGTTCTATGAAATCATATTAGGCCTGTTTTTTCACTCATCAATGTGCTCAGATCTTACATCTTTTGTCAGAAAATGCTTAAAAGTGAAATCTTTGAACAAAGATCATACATCTTCGGCCGTTTTTGTGCAAATGTCTTTCATCACTCTGCTCTAATCAGCGGTCTGAGAACACTGATGAGTAGATCATCAAAGTTCTCTCATCATTGTTCTATAGAGCAGAACAGTGGCAGTCTTCTCACTTTCTGTTAACATCAGTGAGCTGTAAGATCTTAGAAGAAGGAGGAGTTAAAAAACGGTAATCTTTGCAGAAAGATGCAAGATCTTAGTGCTAAGAAACGGGCCTATTATTGAGTTAGGACAAAAGTGAATACACCATTCAATGCCTTTTTTATGCTGATTAGGAATATAATAAGCATTTCTATCGGAAATAAATTTCAGCCCCCCCCCCCCTATATATGCCAATTCAAGGTTAGGTTTGGTTAGGTATAGCCTATATAGGGGGGGGGGGGGCTGAAATTCATTTCCCATAGAAATGCGCATTATTTTTTTAATCAGCCTAAAAAAATGCATCAAATGGTGTATTCACTTTATTCCTAACTCAATAATATGATTTTGTAGAACTTTACCCAATTTGGTACTACTATGTTAAAAGTGCTCTTTTATATAGTGCTAGTTTGGTTAGTGCTAATGAAACAAAATAAAATAGGATGAATATATAATACTTTACAAACAAATTTGGGCTATATATTTGCACATTAGGGGGAGGGGTAAAGCATAGAATATATTATTACATAACCTAACCTAGGTACCTTTCCCCCCCCCCCAAAAAAAAGTTTAAATATTGTACATGCAATGAAAACCACTCTATACATTGTATTACCCTATATGGTGTCTTAAATTAACCTGTCAAAAACAGGTCTTTGGTGACTGGTTTCCATTGCAGTATATAAAAGAGTGCATTTAACATAGGAGTATCAAAATTCTTACTCCATAATATGCAGAATAATCCTAGTTAACATATTTTGCAGTGGGAGAGCCTTTGGTAAAATTCTACTTTAGCTACTTTTGACTATCTTGGAAAGGGGTTAGGTTAAGAAAATGAAACTTTCAGGGATGGGTCTACAGGCTAAAGTATGTCCCGGGAAGATATTTTGAAGTACCCACCTCCACTCCTTCTCTCTCTAGAGGATCCTGACCTTTGATGACCTTTAAAAATATGTGAGTTATAGAAGTGAAACCTTGCAAAATAGATCTTCTGCTTAAATGAGGTACAACAAAATTGTTTTCAGCTTCACAACTTTGCTCAATCCCAATTTATAAGGTTTTAAAAATATGCAAATACATTTCCTAAATTTTGGAAATAAACTATTTATATGTCTTAAAATTCTGCTCAATTAACTGAAATTGCATTTTCAGAGCTAAAGCCAGAGAAAAAGTAACTGATAACTGAAAATTAAGGTAAAATGTTGTTTTGTAAAAATTTCAATGGGTATAGACCTGTCATGTAGGCAAATTTCATGACCCTCTAGAGGGAGAAAGAGTGGAGGTAGGTACTTCAAAATACCTTCCCAGGACATACTTTAGCCTGTAGACCCATCCCTGAAAGTCTCATTTTCCTAACCTAACCCCTTCCCAAGATAGCCAAAAGTAGCTAAAGTAGAATTTTACCGAGCCTTTATCTTCACTTCTCTCCTTGGTTTTCCAGTCTTTCTAAGAAATTCATGAATTTCTTAGGACCTATATATTCATAGAATATATACCCCCCCCCCCCCTAATGTGCAAATAGCCTATATAGGAAGAGTTGTATCCATGATCTAAATAGCCTATAACATCCATTTGCATCACAAATGAACTTAACTCCCATATTAGCCATATGGTGGATGTCCAAATATATAGGCCTACTCTTTTTAAACAAACAGCCATGTATTTATATAAAAATACTCTTTTGTTAGAAGCTTAGGCCTTTTTAGTTTTTTCTAGGTTCTATCCAGGGTTGCCGACCGATAAAAACATGACTAGATTCTTTAAAAAAAATCACTAGATCAGCTCATAAATCACGAGATTATTGACTAGTAATAACTAGAATTATAATACTTTTTATCAATGTAATTAACAATTGTTTTTTTTACCATGTTCTCTGCAGGTGTACATATAGTAAGGGGATAAAATTATCCCTCTAGATCCGGAAAAATAACTTTAGATTGATGTTTTGTTGTTTCTCAAGCAAAAATACCCTTCGAACTTTGAAAAATGTGTTTTTGCATCTTTATGCAGAGAACAGAACAAAATCCTTGCTTCCTCCATGTATTTTCCCAAACTGGCACCCTTTGCTTATAACTTGATCACTGAAAATTTGTTGTTGGTGATGTAATCGAAATATTTACTTTTCCTTTTATTTTTATCTTGTTGATTCAAAACTGTAATTTTTCCCCAAAAATAAGCTAAACTTAAGGTATAGTTTTGAAACCTTTCAACTATACTATGCCAAATGCCTATCTTAAATTTTTAGTCGAGCAATTTTAGGGAAAAGATGAACGCGAGAGGTCAACTAGTAACCCTCTGATTTTTTTGGTCAAATAAAAGGGGCACTAGAAATTATGGTTACCGTTAAATGAGCCCTCTCCCGATGTTCTGGGATACGATCACCCCTGGGGAAAAAAATGTCACGCATCCGTGATTTTTTTTTTCTGGAAAAATAAAAGTTTCTGCAGACAGGAGCTTGATACCTGTACAGTAAGGTTTTCTGTTACGCTGTTTTTCGTGGTGTGACTTTATTTAAAATTATTTTACTTTCAGTGGTGTTACCTCCCTCATAAAAATGTCAGTCAAATTTTTGCAGGTCCGTAGCTTTTAATGGGCAGCACTAAGCTTAATGAATCTTATATATTTGGAATCAGCATAATAATCTGATGATATATCGATTGATATCAAAATTCCGTTTTTTAGAGTTTCGGTTACTATTGAGCCACGTCCCTCCATTCTTTTAGTTCGTTGCCCCCAACTATTGATATGTTAGCACATGAATTCAAAAACTTAAAGAAACAGACGTTATCTGCGCTTTTTAGGTTTTACATTGAAAACAAGAGAATTTGGAGAATTACTGGAATTTCAGTTAGACATTAGAAGTAAAAATAAAACCATTAAACAACTCCCAGATTGTATACCCCCCCCCCCCCTTTACTCCCAATTGCGTTCAATCATCAAACTTCAATCGATTTAACCCATCTAGTTATGTTACAAATCTTATTACAAAAAGGACTGAATCCTATTTTCCATTTCTGTTTTATCTGTAGATGTAAAGGGTGTGTTCATGTTCACTATCTACTCCACTTTCAAAGTTTTTAACAAATGAAAATCTAATTTGGAATTATAGATTATACAGAGTAAAAAATCATAAATTTGAAGACAAAAATTTGACCCGAAAAAATGTTGTGAAATAGGAATTATAAATTTTTTTTGCAATTTTCAGATTAAATAAGTTCGCGTATCGTCTTGCGGATATCACTCTGGGGTCTACCTGTTTAAATTTGATATGGACAAATGGTAAGAAATTGGAAGTTTCAAAGGCGGTATATTTGCATAAATGCTAATCTGGAATAAATTAGGGACTGTAGTGAATAACTATTTTTTTTGTTTTATTAATTACTGCTTGTAGGATTCCTTCGACTGAATCAAGAGTCTATGCGCTCTAAGGTCAAAAATCACTGGATTTGAGAAAAATCACTAGTTTTAGAACAAAACTCACGATAATCACTAGCGAGAAAAAAATCACTTGGCAAAATTAAAATGACACGGATTGTGTTGCCACATGGTAGCTATGTGAAAAACACACCGTAGCTTTAAAAACAAGCCAAAACAAGCCCCGCCCCATTCAGCGTAAAAAAATATCATAGGCAGCGCAATGATATTTTCTGTGAGGCAATGATATCGTCTATGAGGCTGGGAGAACTGTCTGTAGCCCCTGTCCCGAAAATTATTTACCTTGGTTTACCAATTGGAAAGGATCTAAAAACTACCTGCTCCCTTCTTATTGATCATCTCCGTAAACGCCTTGATTTTGCTTGCAGTAGAGTAGTCTCATCTAAAATCCGTTTCACCCGTTTAATTCTGGCTCGACTTTATAACCCAGTATTCCTTCCCCATTTCCTGTATCTAAGCCCTTTTTGGAGAATTTTTCCCGAGCCAGAAAAAAGAAAGCTCAGATCCGCGTTTTTTTAAGTATGCGAAGTTCTTGTTGCGGCTCCCGCCGTTGACAAGAAATTTTGCACCTTGTTAAAAATTTTAAAACTGCTGACCTGACGGCAGCTATAAATGAACAAATTAAACGGTACAACGAAAAAGTTTCTTCCCACCCTTGGTACCGTTTGCTAAGGCAGTAAATCGCTGTCCATTTAATTTTGTTTGCACATCTTTTGTCATATTTAGTCTTTTTACCGTCTCTGTAGCGATAAAAAAGAAAGGGACTGGGCTTGATTGTGGTAATAAAGATTGACCGCGTCAATGTAATGTTATGCTTTAAAGCTGTGAACTTACACCTTATAAGTTTTCCAATAGCGCCACTTATAGCGCTAAGGACTGTGCCATATTTAATATTATGATTTAAAGCGGTATACCGATCGCGCCACATACTGAAAGCGAGAAAATAAAATACAGAATTGTGGTAGGTTAGAAATCCTCCAACTATTAATCTGGGAGCGTGACCTCGCTTCCTCGAGTTATCTTCTCGTTAATTACCTCTAATGTTATGTACAAATCAGATCCCTGGGAGCGCTACCTTGGAGGCATGCGAACTAATTACCTGCCGCGTGACTAGATATAGACATATAAAATAAACACAAGTAGAAAAGCAATAGTTTTTTTATGACTTATATATTTAGATGTACATCAGTGGTTCACTTCAACTGACAACGACAAAGGCAAGGATAAATTGGCTCTCAAAGATAATGTTGATGGCAATAGAGACAATCCATAATTCCGATTGAAAAGAGTTAAACAAACATAATTGACGCTAAAAACGCTTTTCTTCACTATACCACACAAATATCGCTTCTGCGCTGTAGAAGCTAATTCACAATTGGCCCAACTTGTGCGGAGGGGGCCGCTACTTTGTAATTATGTTCGCAAACTCACTACATTATGTGGACTGTTCATACAATAATTTGTTTTAATATTTCGATGATTCAAACGTTCACACTGCTCTTATAATTTAAACTTCCTGCGAAACATTGTACCCAGCATCTTTTTTATTACCAATTATCTTAGCGAAATTCAAACCGAATAGCATCATTGTTTGACTGAAGCTAAAATGCAATTTCTCTTTTTGCTGATTAAGAATTTGCACTCTTGGAAGCAGTATTTGAATTCAATTAGGGGACGTTTAATTTCTGTCGGAATTATCTTTAGAAAAAGGAATTTTATTTTTTGTATTTTAAATATATCACATTTTACTCACGGTACATCTCTTGGCATACTTAGACTAGTTGATTGAGTCCGTTGGTTTTGAATTGAAGTTATCACGTATTTTGCTGTAGGTTAGGTTAGTTGAATTGAAGTTATCAATCATATTGCTTATGTTTCTTCAGTACTTGGGAGTTTAAAAATTAAAATTTCTTACGTACCTGCGGTGCAGTGTATAATTGAGTTTTTGTTTCTCGTCTTTGTAATTTCGATTATGTGTAATGTGTTGTAATTTGTTTTTTGTGTGTGTTTTTTCTTTTTTATTGATACTCCGTCTTTTTTACCTTCTTTTAACGGGTAAAAAATAAATAAATAAAATGGTGCTGCCTAAGTAAATAACAATGTTGGCACAATCTATTACTTTTTGCTTTTTTTTTAGACCAGAGCACTTTGTATCAAAAGGAGTTGTTATGGAAACTTCGAAAACGGCGCATTCGATTAGAAATTGAAAGGGCTAGTGCCCTTTTTAATAGGTTAAAGTGAAAGGAGGGCAACTAACCCCCCGCCTACGCCCTCCATTTCCCAAAACACATTCAATCAAAATTTTGAGATAGTCATTTTGTTCAACATAGTTGAAAGATTCGGAAACTATGTCTTTGAGGATGACACCCCTCCCCCATATCCCTCAGGGCAAGGGTTGTAAGTTATACCCTGGGGGAATATAAGGTTTCTTTTTATAGAAAGTGTTGTCGTAGAAACTTCAAAAAGACTCATTCTGTTGGAAATTGATAGGGCTAGTGCACTTTTTAATAGTCGAAAGTGATTGGAGGGCAGCAAACCCCCTCCCACGCCAACCATTTCCTAACACACATCCAATCATAATTTTGAGATAGCCATTTTGTTAAACACTGTTTAAAGATTCGGAAATTATATCTTTGAGGATGACAATCTTCCCTCCGCCCGCAGCCCTCAGGACAAGGGTTGTAAATTATGCTCTTGGGGCATATAAGGTTTTTATAGAAAGTGTTGACGCAGAAACTTCAAAAAGGTCTCATTCAATTGGAAATTGAATGGGTTAGGGCCCTTTTCAATAGTCGAAAGTGATTGGAGAACAAATAACCCCCCCCCCGCCCACACCCACCATTTCTTGAAAAAAATCCAATCAAATTTCTGTGATAGCCATTTTTTTAAACGTAGATGAAAGGTCCGGAAATTATGTCTTTGAGGATGACATTCTACCAAGTCTTCAAGGGCAAAGGTTGTAATTTATGCTCGGGGGCATATAAGGTTTCTATAGAAAGTGTTTTGGTAGAAACTTCAAAAAGGCTCATTTGATTGGAAATTGAGAGTGCTAGTGCCCGTATTAATAGTCGAAGGAGATCAGAGGGCAAATGCTCCCCCCTCCCCATGCCCATCATTTCCCCAATCACTTCCAATCAACATTTTGATATAGCCATTTTGTTGAACGTAGTCGAAAGGTATGGAAATTATGTCTTTGAGGATGACAAAAACCAACCCCCCCCCCCCATCCCTCAGGACAAGGGTTGCAAGCTATGCTGGTTGCAAGCCCTTGGGGCAAATAAGGTTGTTAAAGAAAGCGTTGTCGTAGAAACTTCAAAAAGGGCTCATTCGATTGCAAATTAAACGGGCTAGTGCCCTTTTCAGCAGTCGAAAGTGATTGGACAGCAACTAACCCCACTCCCACGCCCGCCATTCCCCAAACACTTCCACTAAAAATTTTGAAATAGCCATTTTGTTCAACGTGTTTGAAAGCTCAGGAAATTATGTCTTTGAGTATAAAAAATCCCCCCCAGCCCTCAGGGCAAGGGCTGTAAGTTATGCCTTGGGGTGTATAAGGTTTTCATATAAAGCATGGTCATATAAACTTCGGAGGGGGCTCATTGGATTAGCAATGAGAAGTTTTAGGGCTCTTTTTTAGAGTCAAGGTGATCAGAGGGCAGCTACCCCCCCTCCCTCCCCCATACACACACACAACCACGTCATATTGTCCCGAAATGCATCTAATAGAAATTTGAAATAGCAATTTTATTCAAAACAGTCTAAAAATCATATAAAAAGGCTTTTGAGGTTTAAACAAAGCCTAGGGGCAAGGGTTGTAAGTTATGCCCAGTGAGTTTTTAAGGTTTTTATGGAAGGGATGGTTGTATAAACTTTAGAGGAGGTTCATTTGGTTAAAAATTGGAAGTTCTAGTTCCGTTATAAGAGTCAAGTGGGGTGGAGGGCAGCTAGCCCCCCCTCCTTTCCGACAAGCTCTCTTCACCAATCGAATCAGATTAAAATTGTGAGATGGCAATTTTGCTCAAAGTCATCTAAATAACTAAAACAATGCCTTTTGGGTTGACGCAACCCCCCAGTAACCTCGGAATAAGGTTGTAAGTCATGGCCTGGTGTCATTTAAGGTTTTTATGGAATGGTTGGTCGTGTAAACTTCAGATTGGGCTCATTTGATTTGAAATTGAAAGTTATAGTGCTCTTTTTCAATTGAAGTTAATTGAAAGTAGAGTTTAAATTATATGACAGCAACCACCATCCCCCACACTCTTCTTTTCCCCAAAGACATCCCATCAAAATTTTGAGATAGAAATTTTGTTCATAGTAGTTGAAGAGTCCGGAAATTATGTCTTTCAGGAAGGCACCCAAACCACCACAGCTCTCAGGTCAAGGTTTGTAAGTAGAAAGGGGGGTAAAGGTCCCATTGCCCACCCCTGCTGCCACCTACAAATTTTTTTAACACCAAATATGGGCATAGAGTCCCTAGGGAGAACACGTGGTTAATGAGGTCAATGAAATGGAACACCTGTGCTGTCAGTCATTAATCAAATTGTTTCCGGGGAAGTTAATTAATATCTGACAGATGACGTCAAGTTAATTAATGTCTTTGAAGTTCGACCAGAATTGTTTCCAGGGCAAAGTTTAGATCACACGTAACAGCTGATGTCATGATTGATTGATTTGACACGGAAGGAGAATTAATTTGTTGTTTCTAAGGGGAATTATTGATTCACGAAAGGGGAATTAATTTGTTGTTTCCAAAGAGAATTGTTTCCGAGCGAATGTCTATATTAATGTCTTTGGAGTTCTACCAAGAGAATTGTTTCCGAGCGGATGTTTTGATCTTAGCGATGAATAGATTAACACGGGAATCAGGTTTCTTAGTAATTTCAAATGTGACATCGCAGAGATGCCAAAAAAAAAGGAACGCGCTGAAATTACGTTTAGGGGTTATTTGGGCGAAACCGTTTTAGACATCTTAGGGAATTATTTCGGCGAAACAGTTAGAGACATTTAAAAGATGACTTTAGAAGATGTTTTAGAAGAGGTTTTGAGTGTGGTCGTTATAGTAAACAAGTTGTATTTGAACAGTGTTGTGAGGTCCTCTACCCCGACCCCAAAGGGCTCCGATCCCCCTACCCCGACCAGAAGGGCCCCGATCCCCCTACCCCAACCCGAAGGAAGCCCCCGGTCTCCAAAGGTCCCCCGCCCCCCACCCCCAAAGGGCCCCGGCGCCCCGAAGGCCCCTGAGCCCCTATTTTTTAATATTTTTTTAAGGCTGTATTATATCTTTTCAGAACAAGTTTCTTTCTTAATGTCATTCCTTAGCCCATTTTTACAAGTTGAAGTACCAATCCTTTCACCACAACTTTACTATAAGGCTTTTTTGGATACCTCAACACCAAGAAATACCCTTCAAAAGACATTTCAGAGCTACTTCCTTTCTTGATGTTCCCTTCTAAACCCATTTTCCAACTTGAAGTACCTGTCCTTTTCACCCACAACTATACTTTACAGCTTTTTAGATACCTTAACACCAAGAAATACCTTTCAAAAGGCATTTCAGAGCAAGTTCCTTTCTTAATGTCATTCCTTAACCCATTTTTACAAGTTGAAGTACCCATCTTTTTCACCCACAACTATACTTTACTGGTTTTTGGATACCTCAACATCAAGAAATACCTTTCAAAAATCATTTCAGGGTAACTGCTTTTCTGAATGTCCCTACTAAACCCATTTTGCAACTTGAAACATCTATCAATTTAACCCACAAATATACTTTACAGCTTTTTTGGATACCTCAAGACCAAGAAATACCTTTCAAAAGAAATTTCAGAGCAAGTTCTTTTCTTAGTGACCGTTCCAAACCCATTTTACAAATTGAACTACCCATCCGTTACACCCACAACTTAGTTATAGGTAAGAGTTTGAATTTTTACCTTAGAGACTTAGCTTAGAGTTTTAGCTTGGTTTAGTTTTAGTTTAAAGTTTAGGGATTTTTAGCTTAGAGTCTTAGCTTAGAGTTTTTGTTAGAGTTCTAGTTTATTTTAGTTTTACTTACGAGTCTAGAGTTCTTAGCTTAGAGTCTTAGCTTAGAGTTTTATTAAGAGTTCTAGTTTAGTTTAGTTAGTTACAGTTCAGAATTTAGAGTCTTAGCTTAGAGTCATAGCTTATAATTTTACTTAAAGTTGTAGTTTAGTTAAGTTTTAGTTAATAGTTTAGAATTTTAACTCAGAATATTAGCTTAGAGTTTTTGTTAGAGTTCTAGTTTAGTTTAGTTTTAGTTAAGAGTTTAGAGTTTTACCTTAGAGACTTAGCTTAGAGTTTTAGTTAGAGTTGAAAGTAGAAGGCTATCTTATACTCGTGTCACCACACCATATATGGGCATAGAACCACGTGGTTTATGGTTTTTGTCAGTGAGAATTTGAAAAACAGGAATTTTGTCACATTTATATCTGTTTTCATGGATGGTTATGTGTGTTGGTCGATTTATTTGATGTTTTTCATGGATGGTTATGGATGATTTATGGTTTTTGTCAGTGAGAATTTGAATAACAGGAACTTTCTCAAATTTATGTCTGTTTTTATGGTTTTTGTCAGTTAGAATGGAAAAACAGGAACTTTCTCACTTTAATGGATTATTGAGTCTAATTGGGGCAGGTCAATGACACTTCCTTCATGTTGTTGCTCTCAGCAAATGTTATGAGTTTCCAGGAATTTGGAACACCTGTGCTGTCGACCTCAATTCCCCTATCGTGAATCAATAATTCCCCTTAGAAACAACAAATTAATTCCCCTTTCTTGACAGATCAATCAACCAATGACATCATCTGTCAGACTAAAAATTTTCGCCTAGAAACGATTCTCCAGGAATAGATCCAAGTCATTAATGTCTTTGCCTCGGAAACAACTCTACTGGTCGAACTCCAAAAGATATTAATAGCCAAACGCCATGGAAACAATTCTCCAAGAAACATCTTAGCGATGAATTGTTTTAGCGCGGGAATCAGGTTTCTTAGTAATTTGAAATGCGTCAGCGCAGAGATGCCAAAAACAAAAGGAACACACTGAAATTACGTTTAGGGATTATTTGGGCGAAACCGTTTTAGCCAGGTTATGGAATTATTTCGGCGAAACAGTTAGAGACATTTTAAAAGATGATTTAAAAGATGATTTTAGAAGAGGATTTGAGGGTGAAACTCTGTGGTCGTTATAATACACAAGTTCCATTTTAACAGTGTTATGAGGTCTCCTACCCCAACCCCAAAGGGTTACGATCCCCCCACCCCAACCCCGAAGGAAGCCAACAGTCCTCAAAGGTACTCCGGAGTCCCAAAGGGTCCCCGGTGCTCAAAAGGCGCCTGAGCCCCCATTTTAATACTTTTTTAAGGCTTTATTATATCTTTTCAGAACAAATTATTATTTTTGGGAATTATTTCGGCGAAACATTTAGAGACATTTTAAAAGATGATTTAAAAGATGATTTTAGAAGAGAATTTAAGGTGAAACTCTGTGGTCGTTATAATACACAAGTTCTATTTTAACAGTGTCGTGAGGTCCCCTACCCCAACCCCAAAGGGTTCCGATCCCCCTACCCCAACCCCAAAGGGTTCCAATCCCCCTACCCCAACCCCGAAGGAAGCCCCCGGTACTCAAAGGTCCCCCAACCTCCCAAAGGGCCCCCCGGATCCCCAAACTCCCTCCCCGGGCCCCCAAAGGCCCTCCCCCGGTCCTCAAAGGTTCCCCAGGCTCCCAAGGGCCCCCGGACCCCCAAAGGCCCTCCCCGGGCCCCCAAAGGCCCTCCCCCAGCCCCCAAAGGTCCCCCAGGCTCCCAAAGGACCACCCAGCCCTCAAGGGCCCTCCGGACCCCCAAAGGACCCCCAGCACCCCAAAGGACCCTGAGCCCCCATTTTGTAATACTTTTTATGGCTTTATTATATCTTTTCAGAACAAGTTTGTTTCTTAGTGACCGTCCTAAACCCATTTTACAAATTGAAGTACCCATCCTTTTCCCCCACAACTTTACTATACTGATTTTTGAATGCTCCAACACCAAGCAATACTTTTCAAAGCCATTTCAGAACAAGTTCTTTTCTTAATCTCCCTCCTAAACCCATTTTACAAATTGAAGTACCCATACTTTTCACCCACAACTTTACATTACAGCTT
>NC_142806.1:65188908-65334146 GCF_049724085.1 Artemia sp. Qi Xiang Cuo | reverse complement strand
AAAACTCTTAACTAAATCTAAACTACATCTCTAAGCTAAAACTCTTAACTAAAACTAAACTAAACTATAGCTCTGACTAAAACTCTAAACTAAACCTCTTAACTAAACTACAACTCTAAACTAAAATTAAACCAAACTATAACTGTAACTAAAACTTTAAGCTAAAACCCTAAACTAAAACTCTAAACTCTAAACCAAAACTCTTAACCAAAACTATACTACAAGTCTAAACTAAAGCTCTTAACTGAAACTAAACAACACCTCTAAACTAAAACTCTTAACTGAAACAAAACTAAACTATAACTCTAACTAAAACTCTAAGCTAAGATTCTAAGCCAATACTCTAAACTAAAACTCTAAACTAAAACTCTGAATTAAAACTAATCTAAACTATAACTCTAACTAAAACTCTAAGCTAAGACTCAAAACAAAAACTCCAATATCTAAACTAAAACTCTTAACTAAAAATAATCTAAACTATAAATCTAACTAAAACTGTAAGGTAAGAATTTTAAGTAGAACTCCAAACTATCAACTAAAACTCTTAAGTAAAACTAAACTAGAGATCTAAACTAAAGCTCCTAACTAAGACTAAACTTAACTATAACTCTAACAAAAATTCTAAGCTAAGATTCTAAACTAAAACTCTAAATTCTCAACTTAAACTAAACTAAACTATAAATAGAACTAAAACTCCAAGCTAAGACTCCAAACTAAAACTCTAAAATCTAACTAAAACTCTGAAGTCTAAACTAAAACTATAAACTCTTAACTAAAACTAAAGTAAACTATAACTCTAACTAAAACTCTAAGCTAAGACTCTAAACTAAAACTAAACTCTAAACTAAAGCTCTTAACTACTATAACTCTAACTAAAACTGTAAGCTAATACTAAACTGAAACTCTAAACTAAAACTCTATATCTAAAACTAAACTAAACTAAAAGTGCAACGAAAAACTCTAAGCTATGACTCTAGGCTAAAACTCTAAACTAAAACGTTTAGCTAAGACTAAACTAACAGTCCAAAAAACACTTAACTAAAACTAAAATAAAATATAACTCTAACTAAAACTCTGAGAGTCTACTAAGTGCTGAGAGTCTAACTTGAAACTCTAGACTCTGAACTACAACTAAACTAAACTATAACTCTAACTAAAACTGTAAGCTAATATCAAACTAAAACTCTAAACTAAAACTCATATCTAAAACTAAACAACAACTTTAAACTAAAACTCTTAACTAAAACTAAACTACAACTCTAAACTAAAACTCTTAACAAAAAATAAACTCAACTATAACTCTAACTAAAATTCTAAACTAAAACTCTAAAGTCAAAATTAAAACTCTCAACTAAAATTAAACTAAACCATAACTCTAACTAAAACTCTAAGCTAAGACTCTAAGCTAAAACACTAAACTCTAAACTAAAACTCTTAACTAAAACTAAACTGCAACTCTAAACTAAAACTCTTTACTAAAACTAAACTGCAACTCTAAACTAAAACAATTAACTAATACTAAACTAAACTAAAAGTGCAGCTAAAAACTCTAAGCTAAGAATCTAGGCTAAAATTATAAACTAAAACTCTTAGCTAAAACTAAACTACAAGTCCAAAAAAACTTAACTAAAACTAAAATGTATTGATTGGTGTTGGGGTATTCCAAAAGCCATAAAGTAAAGTTGTGGGTCAAAAAGAAGGGTACTTCAACTTGTAAAATTGGTTTAGGAGGGACATTAAGAAAAGAAATTGTTCTGAAATAATATAACAATGCCTTTTGAAAAGTATTCTGATCATTTATTCAGTATTCAGTATTCAGTTCATCATTCTGATCATGATACAATTGACACTTTTCTTAAACAATATTCCAATGAAACGAGTGTCAAGAAGAAAAAATTCAATGTTGGTGATACTGTTCGAATTAATAGAACAACTAATGTTTTTGAAAAGGGTAATTACTTGTGGTCCACATAACTTTTTAAAGTGGCAAAAATTCTAGACTAAACCCATAACTTATCGTTTGCGCGATACCAAAGATGAAGAAATTCTCGGCGGCTTTTATGACTATGAACTACAAAAAGTTAAAAATAATAGTGAAATCTATAAAGTTGAAAAGATATTAAATACTCGTACTCGCAGGGGCAAGAAACAGTTACTTGTTCGGTGGCTAGGATTCAACTGTGATTTTGATTCTTGTATCGGTGTTGAAGATATTGACAATGCCCAATGATTTTTATGTAACATTTATGTCCAAAGTATCCTATCCTCTCTACAATGACTTGAATAAAAGAAGTGATTTTCGGACGAAACTCTCCCCCGTCATTAAATTCGATGATGGAAAGTATGAAGTGGCTCTTGTCGACTGTATTCTCAAAAATACCTACGACATCCTGAGAAAGGATCGTGTGTATAATATAAAAGTTATACCATTCGACTGGTCGCTCTTTGTCGAGTACGAATGGGTTGAAGCATTTGAGTCTAGTGAATATCCAGATGTTACATTGAGATATAAAGAATATCGTAATATGATGGATTTGTGTCGTGCAATGAATAGAAAAATCTCATATCGTAGGAAAGGTACATTCTATTTTAATTATTCAATGGAACACGATAGAATTTACATTACCTCACCTGTTGACACTGGAATGATTCATCTCAATGATAATGTGAGAGACGTTCTTGGCTTTAAATAGAATATGATCAATAGGGAAAACGCAGGGACTGTTAGCGGGATGGATCAGGTTATTTTTGCTGATTATCCGCCCGGTTTCACCTCGGACTCTTGTATATTTCTGAATGCATCCTTTGTGGAAACATCGACAGTTGGTAATTCAAATATCACCCTCCTACGTGTTCTTGAACGAAAAACATCTCATGAACTTGTTCATCACTATAATATAAAGAGTCTCCAGTATGTTCCTGTAAACACTTTGTATTTGGAACTCTGTCAGTTAACACTAAGAAGTGAATTGGGTGATCCTCTAGCAATAACAAAAAGTTTAGTAGTGATTACATATCATTTTCGACCCGTCGTCGGTAACAGCAGCACCTAAAATGAACAGTAGAAGAATTCCATTTGTCTGTTCTAAATCAATCAATCTAAATCAAATCAATTGCTATGTTGGTGCTCTGAGTCCACGTCAAATAGGTCGTGGATTGGACTACTACAAGGGGCGTACTACAATGTCTGGCTATGGTCTTGCTAGTCGGTTTGCTAGGTTATTTCGTTCTGCACTACCCCTTGCCAGAAAATATCTTGTATCTGCTGCATCAAATTTTGCTGCCTCAACACCACAGGACTGGGGGTCGGGTAAAAATTTCAACGAGAGTGTTAAGGAAAATATTAGATCTTCAGCAAGAGTCGTTTGTGAGCAATTAAAATCTCAGCAAAATTGGAAGAGATTGAAAAGAATTCGTGCGCGTCATTCACTCATCAGTCTCTACCCAGGCAGGAAGCGAAGGACATCAACAAGAAATTTGAGGAATAAAACGAAGAAGACCAATAAGAAGAAGAAAAAGAAAAATATTGTTAGATCAAAGAAGGATTTCTTCTCTTAAAATGACTTATCTCCCCCACAGGGAATCATGTCCATCAATCAGTTCCTCATTGAATCTGTTCAATGCTGAAGATGTTGATGTTAGTTTCAAGTATGGCTAATATGAACAATTTCACCCCCAGCAACCCCTCTCGGAAAATATACACTTTCAAATATTTTCCAATGAAGACTATTTCATTGATTTGTCATCAACATTTATTGATTTAAATGTTGCGGCGAAGAAAAAATCAGATAATACAACTCCAACTGCTGCTGATGGTCTATCCTACGAAAACTGTATTCTACACAACCTGTTCAAACAAATTAATTTATTTATTAATGGAACATTGGTGAGCACTAGCAATAATTTATCCAACTGTGCAAGCTACATACAATTTATGATGATGACACCAAAGGCATATAAGGAGATGAGAGGACAGTCATTGAGCTCTGAATATCGATCAGGTGTTGATACTGACGGTGAGTTGACTACTGCAGTGAGCCAGGAGTATCATCTGGTTGGAAAATTAAATCATGAGATATTCAATATATCCCAATGGTTACCCCCCAATGTCAAGATTGACGTAAAGTCGCAACTGGCCCCATCGAATTTCATTTTGAGAAAAATACTTCCTGCAGCACCCGATGAAAACGTCATTATCACATCGGCAATTCTTCATATCCGAAAACAACAGGTTATGAGCTCTGGTGCATTGGCAGTGGAAAAGCTAAGAGCCAATGGCAACAACATTAAACTTCTTGTCCCCCATACGATCACCAATTAACGTCACATTGCCACCGGGTCTCGTAGTTATACCGACTTCATCGTTTATCAATGAAAAATACCATCAAAACTCGCTTTGGCCATTGTCAAAAGTGGGAGTGCCGTTGGGTCCTGGAGTGCATTCCCCCATGATTTGAATTTTTTTCGGTCTATCTAGCCTTGTGTGCAAAGTGAATGGTATTCCACTGTACACTCTATCATTTGACAAAAAATTACTATTGAACTCTGTATGAGTTGACCATGCAATCCCTAGATCATGACTCCCAACTATTTGAAAATGGAATAACCGATTCAATGTTTTCAAAAAAAAAATCATGGCTTAATTGTTTTGGACCTGTCGGGGACCCAGGATATGAGCATAGTACCAACAGGGAATGTACGTTTAGAGTGTACATTTGCCGATGCTTTGACTGAGAGTATCACGCTAATATCATTGAGTCAATTCGAAACCTATTGGGAAATCACACCCGACGGCAGTGTTCTACTAGACCTAGCACCATGAACACAAACCAAGTAATCAGCGTATTTAATATGGATCCGTACATGTCCCAGTACAACTCCTATTGCATACCATCGGACTTCATTGAAAAAATTCCAGGTGTTAACAATACCCTAATCATTGTTAATAGCAGTCCATCGACTTTGAAGGGAGGCCATTGGCTGTGCATCTTTCAAACAGCGAAGAATATTGAATTTTTTGATCCTCTTGGCCTATCATATAAATTCTACACTCCACAAATCTGCAACTTTATTGAGAGCAGTGAAAAAACTATTATTCAAAATCAACGAAGAGTACAGGATTTAACGACTAAGACGTGTGAATTTCATGCACTACTCTTTTTCATGTTCAGACGCCGTGGCTATACCTACAAGCAGTTTTTCCACATTTACGTTGACTTTTCTCGATTGAACGACTTTCTAGTGGAAAATATACTTACAAGCGTGTTTAATATTGATTTTAGTGCCCTACAAATAAAATGTTCTAGAATTGTATGTAAAACTGTTTATTAATAAAAGTGATGTACATACATGATAAACAGATCTTTTCTACTGGTTAGATTTCATCTTCTACTACGTATAGGCACTTATCGGGAATAACTAATACTGGTAGATGATCTGAATTCACAGTATACTGATCCTGATGTGCTGCAATGTCAGGGTCACATTTTCTACAGTAGAGTGTAACTTCACTCTTATCATATCTCTTTGTATAGTCAATAATACTATTGTCAATCATTTTGCAGAACTCGCATGTTTCAATTTGTTTATTTGAAGCAATGTCACAAACAGTGTCCTCAAGTGGCGAATCACATTCCGTCACAGACAAATAAAAATCAGTGGGCTTATAATCATAGTAGCAATTGTCTTCACAACGATGACGTAGAAACCAAATTCTTTTGTTACTCCAACAGTTGAATCACTGTTTTGGCTCCTCCTCCCAGAACAATCTAAAGCCACGACGATAGCAATCTCGTAGCAATAAACTAAAATCACGCTTAGGATTCTTTCCAATCATACCAGGATATGTATTCTCCCACTGATTACATTTATCATAGTGACAATTCGAACATAGGTGCCCTCTAGGATGAGAGTCACACACCACTTCAAGACAGGAATTACAACCTTTAATTTGTACAGCCTATCCTCTATGCAATTTACACGGGTTGCATAATCTACACTTTTCATCATACTCATCAATCATTGCACAATTCTCACATGATTACCAGCTGCCCAGTGTGTACATGCATAGTGGACATGTATGGAACATTTTTTCATGTGAAGACACTCTCACCGCCAAAATGAAACTGAGCTACTATCATCAAATTGAGTGAGATAGAGAAAGAGACAGGAGTAAATCATCCTTGAACACCATCTTTCTCATGAAAAAATTCTTAAATTTCTAAGCTAGTGTTTAAAAGCATATCTACAATACCATTTTGCTGTGTCGTGATTAATATGCCAATGAATTGTGTAAATGCCTTTGAATCACGACGTAAAAGTTTCATGCAATAGTCTAATGATGGAGAATCAGTTTTCATTATATCGACAAGCATTCCCTGAGAAAATATCTTCCTTTGAATAGATAACTCTAGAAAATCATCTTCTAGAATCAAACGTTTTTCCATAAACACAAGATTCCCCATGATTCTCTCCTTCTCAAATCTATCCATTTTTTAGAGTTCTAACTCTCACAACCAGCTTCAGACTAACCAGGATTCTTTCTTCTACTCTGAAAAAATATGCGCTAGCCTACTATAGAAAGAATAATATCGTTGATTTATAAACAGTTTTATTGAACATAAGTACAATAAAAATAATCACTGGTTCAATTTGTTTTCATCAATATATTTCACTAGTGCATCTAATACTGCCTGAAGTCTATTTATATGCAAAATGTTCAGTTTCGCAGCAAAACATAATTGCTCCTCCATTTAAAAATTTGCTCAATGATATCACGTATCTGCCATACATTTCGTCCCATTCAAGGCTTAGTCTACATCCTCGTGTTATTTCCACGGCCATGTTTGGTACCCTTGCATCATTGCTGCTGCTACCTGCTCCACCATCAACCTACAAAAGTGTAAATGTACCACTCATTTTCTCTACTAATATCGTGTCAAATAAACTATTCTCTGAATTCAATTCTCTTACTAATATGAACTACAATGAAAATCACTCCTTTTATTTGAATCCAATTACTAATCAAGTTATCGTATATGGAGTAGCCTCCACTCTCTCTGATTGCCCCCAAAAAATGGGTGTGACCTCAGAAACCAGTCTGATTGCATTACACAATCTCAACCATAGTTCCAAAACGTGTTTGATCGCTTTATAGGGCCATAATATGGGAGGTTTTGGTTGCTTTTTGCAATGTGCTCGTCAAACTGCACTGTATATTCTTGTGCTCGTGAAACTGCACTGCATATTCTTGTGCTCGTGATATTACGTACATAGACACTACTAGTAATATATATCATATTTCTTACAATTTAAGATTGTATATTACTCACTATTGTTATTATAGCTAGCGAGACCAAAATGCTACCTGATAAATCAATCCAATGTTTCTGTATACTGAAATTTACTGATGTCACAATCACAACTGGTGTAAGACTATAAAAAACTTTAAAGATTAATCTGTTGTTGTCAGGCTACATACTCACTTTTGAACCCCAAATCAATATTCCTGTTTTTTATACTTGACTTTTGTGTTTTCAGTAAAGCGCTAAATTTCTACAATCCTAGAAACATAGGGAAACATAATTAGTTGGTTTATTTGTACTAGTTTTATTGAAATATGTTAGATAGGCTGTGAAGTAATAATTTTTGTTCGTTCTTAAGTTTCAACTTCGTTCTTTACTTCCCTCGCAAAAACTGTTTTTTTAAATTACTTTTTGTTCGTTTTTGATTAAAATTTAATGTAGAAACAACGCTGCCATGATCTATCTTATTTATATGGAATAATGTATGTTCGTTTTAATTTTTGATGACACTCCTTAGTTTCATTTGAAAACTTATTTTTAATATTAATTGAAAAAAAACTTTTTTTCACAAAACAAGTTTTTTCTGTTCGTTTTATACTTAACACTTACATATAGATTAATATTGGAATTTCATCTAGGGTGGGGAACCATCCTTCTGACGTTGAGTTCAGGGGTGTTCTTTTTGATAATCATTAGACTCAAGCCTAACTGGCTTGTCTTTTCAGAGAAAAAGAAAATAATACTTTAAATCTTTTCGTTTTTTAAGATTTTATAGTTTGGCCTGCTATTTGTATGCTGGAGAAAAATTTTCAGTAATTTTTAATAGCATACACCCTCTTAAAAATCTGGACAAAAATAGTAGTGTTTAATTTAGTTTCATACCTCCTCTAGTTGACCTGAAATGGAAAACTTGATACCATTCGCGAAAAAAAAACCTGTTTACTTTCTTTGATAGCTTGGATACACTTACCCTATTTTGATTTGGTTAAATTTTAAGAGCAGAAGTAGCCTCAAAAGTTCGAACATAATACCAGTCGTTCTTGGGATACTGCTGAGATGCCTTATTGGGAATTAGCATTAAAACAGTGCATTTAGATTTAATCTTATGGCAACGTTTAGATTTTAAACATAAAGTCAAATGGGAGGGTGGGCGTGGTAGGAGGATTATTTTCTCTCCAATCACATTTGACTATTAAAAAGGGCATCAGCACTTTCTATTTTCAATCAAATGAGCGCTTTTCGAAGTTCCTAGGAAAACTCCTTCGATACGATGTATCCGGGTTTAAACAACAACAACAACAAAAAAATAATACATCATACCCATATCGATATTTACTATAAAAAATTTCAAGTCTTCTAATTACTTTCAACTATTCAAAAGGGCACTTAGTGCCCTTTTTAAAAGTCGACAGTATTATCCTTCGACTTAAAAATGACACTAGCCACTCCAATTTTAAATCAATTGAGCCATTTTCGAAGTTTCTACGACAACACCTTCTATAAAAACCTTATATGCCCACAGGGCATAACTTAAAACCCTTGCCCTGAGGGTTTTGGGGGAGTGTACTCCCCAAAAACATATTTTCTATCATTTTCTCCAATCACTTTCGACTATTGAAAAGGGTACTAGCCCTTCGAATTTCCAATCGAATGAGCCTGTTTTGAAGTTTTTACGACAACGCCTTCTATAAAAACCTTATATGCCCCCAGGGCATAACTTGAAACCCTTGCCATGAGGGTTGTGGGGGAGTGTCCTCCTCAAAAACATGTTTTCTATTTGGAAATCAACTACGCTAAACAAAATGGCTATCTAAAAATTTTGATTGGAGGTGTTTGGGGGAATGATGGGCGTGGGGGAGGGGGGCCAGTTGCCCTCCAATCACTTTCGACTATTAAAAAGAGCACCAGAACTCTCAATTTCCAATCAGATGAGCCCCTTTTGAAGTTTCTACGACGACTTCTTCCATATGAATTGCCTTGCTCTAAAGGAAAAAAAATAACGTATGGTACATTGTGCCAACATTGTTCTTATATACCCTCGGGGCATAACTTAAAACCTTTGTCCCGAAGGTTATGGGGGAGTGTCCTCCTCAAAAACATATTTTCTATGTGGAAATCAAATACGCTGAACAAAATGGCTATCTCAAAATTTTGATTGAATGTGTTTGGTGGAACGCTGGGCGTTTGGGGGGGGGGGGGCTAGTTGCCCTCCAATCACTTTCGCCTGTTAAGAAGGGCACTAGACCTTTGAATTTTCAATTGAATGAGCTTTCTTGAAGCTTCTATGGCAACACCTTCTATAAAAACCTTATATGCCCCCCGGGCATAACTTAAAACCCTTGCCCTTAGGGTTGTGGGGGAGTGTCCTCCTCAAAACATATTTTATATCTGGAAATCAACTACGCTGAACAAAATGGCTATCTCAAATACTTTTGATTGGATGTATTCAGGGCACATGAGTGGACGTGGTAGAGAGGGGGCTAGTTGCCTTCCAATCCATTTCGACTATTAAAAAGGGCACTACAACTCTCAATTTCCAATCGAATGAGCCCCTTTTGAAGTTTATACGACGACCACTTCCATATAAAGTGCCCAACTCTAAAGGAAAAAAATAACAAATAGTACATTGTGCGAACATCGTTCTTATATGCCCTCAGGGCATAACTTAAAACCCTTACTCCGAGGATTGTGGGGGAGTGTACTCCTCAAAAAAGTATTTTTATCTGAAATCAACTACGCTGAACAAAATGGATATCTCAAAATTTTGATTGGATGGGCTTAGGGAAATGATCGGCGTGGAGGGGGGGCTATTTGCCCTCCAGTCACTTTAGACCATTAAAAGGGCACTAGCCCTTTGAATTTCCAATCGAATGAGCCGTTTTTGAAGTTTCTACGACAACGCCTTCTATAAAAACCTTATATACCTCCAGGGCATAACTTGAAACTCTTGCCCTGAGGGTTGAGGGGAAGTGTTCTTCTCAAAAACATATTTTCCATCTGAAAATCAACTACGCTGAATAAAATGGATATCTCAAAATTTTGATTGGATGTGTTTGGGACAATGATGGGCGTGGGGGGGGGGGCTAGTTGACATCCAATCACTTTCGACTATTAAAAAGGGTACTAGTCCCTTCGAATTTCCAATCAAATGAGCCTGTTTTGAAGTTTATACGACAAAACCTTCTATAAAAATCTTATATGCCTCCAGGGCATAGCTTAAAACCCTTTCCCCGAGGGTTGTAGGGGATTGTCTTCCTCAAAAACATATTTTCTTTCTGGAAATAAACTACGCAGAACAAAATGGATATCTCTAAATTTTGATTGTATGTATTTGGGGGAATGATGGGCGTGGGGGGGCTAGTTTCCCTCCAATCACTTTGAACTATTAAAATGGACCCTAGAACTCTCGATTTCCTATCGAATGAGCCCCTTTTGAAGTCCGTACAATAACCCCTTCCATATGAAGTGCCCTGCTTTAAAGTAAAAAAATAATATATGGTACATTGTGCCATCATTGTTCTTATATGCCCTCAGGGCATAGCTTAAAACCCTTGCCCCGAAGGGTTGTGGGGAGTGCCCTCCTCAAAAACATATTTTCTATCAGGAAATAAACTACGCTGAACAAAATGGCTATCTCAAAATTTTGATTGGATGTGTTTGGAGGAATGATGGGCGATGGGGAGGGGGCTAGTAGCCTTCCAATCACTTTCGATTATTAAAAAGGGCACTAGCCACCCCAATTTCCAATCGAATGTACCCTTTTTGAAGTTTTTACGACAACTCCTTCGATAGGAAGTGCCTGTCGAAGAAAGAAGAAGAAAAAAACACATTGTGGCCACATCTGTCTTTACTTATGCAGCGCTAGCGCGCTGCCTATGATAGTTTCTAATTATCACCAATCTAGGGGAGATAAGACACCTATAGAAAAACTGCAAACAACCTTGACAGCTACGAAAAACTTTCAGTCTATAACATAAAGTTCATCATCCATACTTCACAAAACTATACATGTTTTCAGGAACGTTATTTTTTCGATGAGCAAAAAGCTGTTTTTACTCGGCCGACTTCGCCTGAAAAAGGAATAATGAAGAGAGGGCTTTAGAAATCACCTACTGACTAGCAGAAACTAGAAGGCTATTGTAACAAAAGAGAGCTGTTTAAGGGCTCATTTAAAAGGTTATATTTGTACCTAATCGCTTTTTATAAATTTGACTTGATAGCATATTCCTATAAAGTGCACTTTCGGTTGTTTCCCATATCTTTTATTCGAACTTACGGATGGTAAAATTGAAAAAAAAAAAATAAGCATTTATTATATCGAACTTACGAATGGTAAAATTCATAAAAAAAAAGCACGTATGTACAAGCAATAGCTTTTAAATGAGCCATTAAACATCACTCTTATAAGTTCTGCTAGCCCAGTAGCCCCAGCTTTTCCACTTGAGACACAGCACCAAAAGTGCCGTTTTAGTGCCACTTGGAACTTGCTGATGTTGGGAATTTATATGAAGGACGCTGGCTCTAAGTCCAACCAAATTCAGTCCCAGATTTTACATACAAGTCCAGCGGAAATTGTCCGTCACGGACAATAAGGGCTCATTTAAAAGGTTATATTTGTACCTAACCGGCTTTTTATAAATTTGACTTGATAGCATATTCTTATAAAGTGCACTTTCGGTTGTTTCCCATATCTTTTATTCGAACTTACGGATGGTAAAATTGATAAAAAAAAAAAAGAAGCATTTATTATATCGAACTTACGAATGGTAAAATTCATAAAAAAAAGCACGTATATATGAGCAATAGCTTTTAAATGAGCCATTAAACATCACTCTTATAAGAGTAGAAGGGGGGGTCCGACTCCCAAGAGAACACCGTGCTGCCACCTACAACTTTTTTTAACACCTAATATGGGCATAGCCTCCCTAGGGGAAATGGATTTCTGAGAAATTGATTGAGTAATCGATTGGGAATTTGGAACACCTGTCCTGTCAGTCATTAATCAAATTGTTTCCAGGCAAAGTTTAATAATGTCTGACAGATACTGTCAACATTTCTCCAGGAATAGATCCAAGTCATTAATGTCTTTGCCTCGGAAACAACTCTTTTGGTCGAACTCCAAAAGATATTAATAACCAAACGCCATGGAAACAATTCTCAAAGAAATATCTTAGCGATGAATTGTTTTAGCGCGGGAATCAGGTTTCTTATTAATTTGAAATGCCTCAGCGCAGAGATGCCAAAAACAAAAGGAACACGCTGAATTTACGTTTAGGGATTATTTGGGTGAAACTGTTTTAGACAGGTTATGGAATTATTTCGGCGAAACAGTTAGAGACATTTTAAAAGATGATTTTAAAAGAGGATTTTAGAAGAGGATTTGAGGGTGAAACTCTGTGGTCCTTATAATACACAAGTTCCATTTGAACAATGTTGTGCGGACCTCTACCCCAACCCCAAAGGGTTCCAATCCCCACCCCAACCCCGAAGGAAGCCCCCGGTACTCAAAGGTCCCCCAAGCTCCCAAAGGGCCCCCGGACCCCCAAACGCCCTCCCCGGGCCCCCAAAGGCCCTTTCCCGGTCTTCAAAGGTCCCCCAGGCTCCCAATGGGCCCCCGGACCCCCAAAGGCCCTCCCCGGGCCCCCAAAGGCCCTCCCCCAGCCCCCAAAGGTCCCCCAGGCTCCCAAAGGACCACCCAGCCCTAAAGGGCCCCCCAGACCCCCAAAGGACCCCCAGCACCCCAAAGGCCCCTGAGCCCCCATTTTTCAATACTTTTTATGGCTTTATTATATCTTTTCAGAACAAGTTGTTTTCTTAATGTCCATCCTAAACCCATTTTACAAGTTGAAGTAGCCATCCTTTTCACCCACAACTTTACTATACTGATTTTTGAATGCTCCAACACCAAGCAATACTTTTCAAAGCCATTTCAGAACAAGTTCTTTTCTTAACGTCCCTCCTAAACCCATTTTACAAATTGAAGTACCCATCCTTTACACCCACAACTTTACTGAACTGATTTCGAATGCTCCAACATCAAGCAATACTTTTCAAAAGACATTTCAGAACAAGTTCTTGTCTTAATGTCCCTCCTAAACCCATTTTACAAGTTTAAGTACCCATACTTTTCACCCACAACTTTACATTACAGCTTTTTGAATGCCCCAACAGCAAGCAATACTTTTCAAAAGGCATTTCAGAACAAGTTATTTTCTTAATGGCCCTTCTAAACCTATTTTCCGACTTGATGTACTTATCTTTTTCCTCACGTCTTTACTTTCCGACTTTTTGCATACCACAGCACCAAGCAATACTTTTCAAATGGCATTTCAAAACCAGTCCCTCTCTTAATTTCCCTCCTAAACCCATTTTAAAAGTTGAAGTACCCATTCTTTTCACCCGCAACTTTACTTTACAGCTTATTGAATGCCCCAACTCCAAGCAATACTTTTCAAAAGGCATTTCAGAACAAGTTATTTTCTTAATGTCCCTTCTAAACCTATATTCCTACTTGAAGTACCCATCCTTCTCACCCACAACTTTACTTTACAGCTTTTGAATGCCCCAACACCAAGAAATATTTTTCAAAATGCATTTCAGAACCAGTTCCTCTCTTAATGTCCCTCCTAAACCCATTTTCCAACTTGAAGTTCCCATCCTTTTCACCCACAACTTTACTTTACTGCTTCCTGAATGCTCCAACACCCAGCAATATTTTTTAATGGCATTTCAGAACAGGTTCTTTACGTAATATCACTCCTAACCACATTTTACAAGTTGAAGTACCCATCCCTTTCCCCCACAACATTACTTTACAGCTCTTGAATGCCACAACACCCAGCAATACTTTTCAATGCATTTCACAACAAGTTCTTTTCTTAATGTCCCTCCTAAACCCATTTTACAAGTTGAAGTACCCATCCTTTTCAACCCACAACTTTACTTTACAGCTCTTGAAGGCCCCAACACCAAGCAATACTTTTCAAAAGGCATTTCAGAACAAGTTCCTTTTTAAATGTCCCTCCTAAACCCATTTTACAAGTTGAAGTATCCATCCTTTTCACACACAACATTACTTTATAGCTCTTGAATGCCAAAACACCAAGCAATACTTTTCAAAAGGCATTTCAGAACAAGTTCATTTCTGAATCTCACTCCTAACCCCATTTTACAAGTTGAAGTACCCGTACTTTTCACCCACAACATTACTTTACACCATTTTGAATGCCACAACACCAGCAATACTTTTCAAAGGGCATTTCAGAACAAGTTTTTTTCTCAATGTCCCTTCTAAACCCATTTTCCAACTTGAAGTACTTATCTTTTCACCCACAACTTTACTTTACAGCTTTTTTGCATACCACAACACCAAGAAATACTTTTCAAAAGACATTTCAGAACAAGTTTTTTTCTTAATGTCATTCGTAGACCAATTTTACAAGTTGAAGTACCCATCCTTTTCACCCACAACTGTACTTTCCGACTTTTCGAATACCACAACACCAAGAAATAATTTTCAAAAGACATTTCAGAACAATTTCTTTACGTAATTTTATTCCTAAACCCATTTTACAAGTTAAAGTACCCATCCTTTTCACCCACAACTTTACTATACTGCTTCTTGAATGCTCCAACACCAAGCAATACTTTTCAAATGGCATTTCAGAGCAAGTTCTTTACTTAATTTTCTTCCTAAGCCAATTTTACAAGTTAAAGTACTTATCTTTTCACCCACAACTTTACTATACTCCTTCTTGAATGCTCCAACACCAAGCAATATTTTTCAAATGGCATTTCAGAACTAATCCTTTTCTCAATGTCTTTCCTTAACCTATTTTCCAACTTGAAGTTCCAATCCTTTTCACACACAACTTTACATTCAAGCTTTTTGGATACCTCAGCACCAAGAAATACTTTTCAAAAGACATTTCAGATCAAATTCCTTTCTTAATATCACTCCTAACCCCATTTTACAACTTGAAGTACCAATCCTTTTCACCCACAACTTTACATTACAGCTTTTTGGTTACCTCAACACCAAGCAATACTTTTCAAAAGGCATTTCAGAACAAGTTATTTTCTTAATGTCCCTCCTAAGCCCATTTTACAAGTTGAAGTACCCATCCTTTTCACCCACAACTTTACTATACTCCTTCTTGAATGCTCCAACACCCAACAATACTTTTCAATGGCATTTCACAACAATTTCTTTTCCTAATATCCCTCCTAAACCCATTTTACAAGTTGAAGTACCCATCCTTTTCAACCCACAACTTTACTTTACAGCTTTTGAATGCCCCAACACCTAACAATACTTTTCAAAGGGCATTTCAGAACAAGTTCTTTTCTTAATGTCCTTCCTAAGCCCATTTTACAAGTTGAAGTACCCATACTTTTCACCCACAACTTTCCTTTATAGCTTTTTAATGCTACAACACCAATCAATACTTTTCAAATGGCATTTCAGAACAAGTTATTTTATTAATGTCCTTCCTAAACCCATTTTACAAGTTGAAGTTCCCATCCTTTTCCCCCACAACTGTACTTTACAGCTTTTTGAATGCCCCAAATCCAAGCAATACTTTTCAAAAGGCATTTCACAACCAGTTCCTTTTCTTAATCTTCCTCCTAAGCCCATTTTACAAATTGAAGCACCCATTCTTTTCACACACAACATTACTTCACAGCTCTTGAAGGCCACAGCACCTAGCAATACTTTTCAATGCATTTCACAACAAGTTCTTTTCTTAATGTCCCTCCTAAACCCATTTTACAAGTTGAAGTTCTCATCCTTTTCACACACAACATTACTTTACAGCTTTTTGAATGCCCCAACTCCAATCAATACTTTTCAAAAGGCATTTCATAACCAGTTCCTTTTCTTAATGTCCCTCCTAAGCCCATTTTATAAATTGAAGTACCCATCCTTTTCACACACAACATTACTTCACAGCTCTTGAATGCCACAACACCAAGCAATACTTTTCAATGCATTTCGCAACAAGTTCTTTTCTTAATGTCCCTCCTAAACCCATTTTACAAGTTGAAGTACCCATCCTTTTCAACCCACAACATTAATTTACAGCTTTTGAATGCCCCAACACATAGCAATACTTTTCAAATGGCATTTCAGAACAAGTTATTGTCTTAATATCCCTCCTAAACCCATTTTACAATTTGAAGTACCCACCCTTTTCACCCACAACTTTACTATACTGCCTTTTTGAATGCTCTAACACCCAAGCAATACTTTTCAAATGGCATTTCAGAACAAGTTATTTTCTTTATGTCCTTCCTAAACCCATTTTACAAGTTGAAGTTCCCATCCTTTTCACCCACAACTTTACTTTACAGCTTTTAGAATTCCCCAACAACAAGCAATACTTTTCAAAACGTATTTCAGAACGAGTTCCTTTTCTCAATGTCCCTCATAAGACCTTTCTTCAAACTGAAGTACCCATCCTTTTCACACACAACATTACTTTACGGCTCTTGAAGACCACAACACCAATCAATACTTTTCAATACATTTCACAGCAAGTTCTTTTCCTAATTTCCCCCCTAAACCCATTTTACAAGTTGAAGTACCCATCCTTTTCAACCCACAACTTTACTTTACAGCTTTTGAATGCCCCAACACCTAACAATACTTTTCAAAAGGCATTTCAGAACAAGTTCCTTTATTAATGCCCCTCCTAAACCCATTTTACAAGTTGAAGTACCCATACTTTTCACCCACGACTTTACTATACTGCATTTTTGAATGCTCCAACACCAAGCAATACTTTTCAAATGACATATTTTCAAATACATTTCAGAACAAGTCTTATTCATAATTTCCATCCTAAACCTATTTTACAAGTTGAATTTCCCATCCCTTTCACCCACAACCTTACTTTACAGCTTTTTGAATACCCAACATCAAGCAATACTTTTAAAAGGCAATTCGGAACTAGTTTTTTTCTTATTGACCATCCTAAACCCATTTTACAAATTGAAGTACCCATCCTTTTTCACCCACAACTTTACTTTACAGCTTTTTGATTGCTCCAACACCAAGCAATACTTTTCAAAGGGCATTTCACACTAAGTTCTTTTCTTAATGTCCCTCCTAAACCCATTTTACAAGTTGAAGTACCCATCCTTTACACCCACAACCTTACTTTACAGCTTTTTGAATGCCCCAACACCAAGCAATACTTTTCAAAAGACATTTCACAACAAGTTCCTTTCTTAATATCACTTCTAAGCCCATTTTACAAGTTGAAGTACTCATCCTTTTAACCCAAAACTTTACTGTAAAGCTTTTGAATGCTCCATCACCAAACATTACTTTTCAAAGGCATTTCAGAACAAGTTCTTTTTTTAATGTTCCTTCTAAACCAATTTTACAAGTTGAAGTAATCATCCTTTTCACCATAACTTTAGTATACTACTTTTTAAATGCTCCAACACCATGCAATACTTCTCAAATGACATTTAAGGAGTTAATTTTCTCATTGATGTGAAGAAAAGTTCAAGTTAATTTCCTAACTATCCATATGAAAAGAAATAAGTTACAGATCAATTCTATTTTTCAAGAAAAAATAAAAATTTTCGACTTCAGTTCAGATTTTTCTCAAAGAGATGAAAAAATTTAAAATTACTGTTCTAAATTTTTCTTAGAAGATACAAAAAGTTACACGTTGATCATGAAAAGTTAACTCAAGTCTGAATTTTATTAAAGAACTTACAGTTCAATTCTAATTTCTCCAGAGACAAATAAAAATCTTCCTCTGCAGTTCTTAATTTCACAAAGACACAAAGAAATTTAAATTTCTCTTCTGAATTTTCGTAGAGAAAAGAAAAAGTTATAGTTCAATTCTAATTTTTTTCAAAGAAAATGGATTCAAGTTCTATTCTAAATTTTTAGATGGAAGATAGAAAAAGTAAAACTAGGACTGCGAATGTTTTCCATGAAGATCATAAGTTTTACTATATTTTAACTTTTCTTAAATTCAGTTCTGATTTTTATCAAAGAGATAAAAAATTTAAAGTACTATTATAAATTTTTCATAAAATATAGAAAAAGTCAGACATTGATTATTAATATTCAACATGAAGATAAGGAACTACACTTTAATTCTGAGTTTTCTCAAAGAAGTGCAAAATGTTCAAGTTCTCTTCTGAATTTTCTTAAAGAACAGAAAAAAGTTAACTCAATTCTGAATTTTAGCAATGAAAATAAAAAAACCTTCCAATGAAAATGAAATGAAAACATCTTCAGATCTTAATTTCTTAAAGACATAAAAAATTTAAAGTTCAGTTCTAAATTTTTCTGTAGAAGATAGGAAAAATTATACTATGATTGTGATTATTTTCCAGTGAAGATAAAAAGTTTCACTTTAGTTCTAATTTTCTTAAGTTCACTACCGATTTTTTGCAAAGAGATGAAAAATTTAAAGTTCTGTTCCAAATTTTTCATAGAAGATAGAAAAAGTTATACATTGATTTTAATATTCGACATGAAGATAAGGAGCATCACTTTAATTCTGAGTTTTCTCGAAGAAGTGCAAAATGTTCAAGTTCTCTTCTGAATTTTCTTAAAGAAGTGAAAAAAAGTTAGCTCAATTCTGAATTTTACCAATGAAAATGAAAAAAGCTTCCACTTCAGTTCTTAATTCCTCAAAGACATAAAAAATTCAAAGTTCTCTTCTAATTTTTCCAAGAAAACAAAAAGGCTCCACTTCAGTTCTGTTTTTTTTCACAAAGAGATGAAAAATTTAAAGTTCTTTTCTATTTTTAAATTAAATTTTAGCTCCTTCGTCCTAAGGATTTACTAATCAAATTTTTAAATTAGAAAATGAGTGACACATTCTATTATTAAAGACAATCGTTCTAACTCGTTCATCTAACCTTCAAAATAATAGGTTAGGCTAGGTATAAATAAATATTAATAAATAAATAGAAACATTTCTACCTGTTTAAGTTAGGTTAGGTTAGGTTAACTTATCATGAGTACTCATGGTAAGTTAACCTAACCTTTTCCGGCGAGTATGGTTAGGTTAGGTTAGACTAGATTAAGTTAGGTTAGATTAGGTTAGGTTAGGTTAGCCTATGTACGCTTCACTTAGGTTAGCTTAGGTTAGGTGAGAGACATGCAAAAAATTAGGTGTATGATTAGGTTAGGTTAGATTAAGTTAGGTTAGGTTAAGTTAGGTTAGGCTAGGTTAGCCTACGTACGCGCGCGTACGTAGGTTAACCTAGCCTAACCTAACTTAACCTAACCTAACTTAATCTAACCTAACCTAATCATACACCTAACTTTTGCATGTCTCTCACCTAACCTAAGCTAACCTAAGTGAAGCGTACATAGGCTAACCTAACCTAACCTAATCTAACCTAACTTAATCTAGTCTAACCTAACCTAACCATACTCGCCGGAAAAGGTTAGGTTAACTTACCATGAGTACTCATGATAAGTTAACCTAACCTAACCTAACTTAAACAGGTAGAAATGCTTCTATTTATTTATTAATATTTATTTATACCTAGCCTAACCTATTATTTTGAAGGTTAGATGAACGAGTTTGAACGATTGTCTTTAATAATAGAACGAGTCACTCATTTTCTAATTTAAAAATTTGATGGGTAAATCCATAAGACAAAGGAGCTAAAATTTAATTTAAAATTAGAAAAGAACTTTAAATTTTTCATCTCTTTGAGAAAAAACCAGAACTGAAGTGGAGCCTTTTTATTTTCTTGGAAAAATTAGAAGAGAACTTTAAATTTTTTATGTCTTTGAGGAATTAAGAACTGAAGTGGAAGCTTTTTTCATTTTCATTGGTAAAATTCAGAATTGAGCTAACTTTTTTCACTTCTTTAAGAAAATTCAGAAGAGAACTTAAACATTTTGCACTTCTTCGAGAAAACTCGGAATTAAAGTGATGCTCCTTATCTTCATGTCGAATATTAAAATCAATGTATAACTTTTTCTATCTTCTATGAAAAATTTGGAACAGAACTTTAAATTTTTCATCTCTTTGCAAAAAATCGGTAGTGAACTTAAGAAAATTAGAAATAAAGTGAAACTTTTTATATTCACTGGAAAATAATTACAATCATAGTAGAACTTTTCCTATCTTCTACAGAAAAATTTAGAACTGAACTTTAAATTTTTTATGTCTTTGAGAAATTAAGATCTGAAGTGGAAGTTATGTTCATTTTCATTGGTAAAATTCAGAGTTGAGTTAAATTTTTTCTCTTCTTTAATAAAATTCATAAGAGAACTTGAACAATTTTCACTTCTTTGAGAAAAATCAGAATTAAAGTGGAGTTCCTTATCTTCATGTTGAATATTCATAATCAATATATAACTTTTTCTATATTCTATGAAAAATTTGGAAAAGAACTTTAAATTTTTCATCTCTTTGAGAAAAATCTGAACTGAATTTAAGAAAAATTATAAATAAAGTGAAACTTTTGATCTTCATGGAAAACAATCGCAGTCATAGTATTACTTTTTCTGTCTTCCATCTAAAAATTTAGAATAGAACTTGAATCCATTTTCTTTGAAAAAAATTAGAATTGAACTATAACTTTTTCTTTTCTCTACGAAAATTCAGAAGAGAAATTTAAATTTCTTTGTGTCTTTGTGAAATTAAGAACTGCAGAGGAAGATTTTTATTTTTCTCTGGAGAAATTAGAATTGAACTGTAGGTTCTTTAATAAAATTCAGACTTGAGTTAACTTTTCATGATCAACGTGTAACTTTTTTTATCTTCTATGAAAAATTTAGAACAGTAATTTTAAATTTTTCCATCTCTTTGAGAAAAATCTGAACTGAAGTCGAAAATTTTTATTTTTTCTTGAAAAATAGAACTGATGTGTAACTTTTTTATTTTCATATAGATAGTTAGGAAAAGAACTTGAACTTTTCTTCACATCAATGAGAAAATTAGCTCCTGATATGTCATTTGAGAAGCATTGCATGGTGTTGGAGCATTCAAAAAGTAGTATACTAAAATTATGGTGAAAAGGATGAGTACTTCAACTTGAAAATGTGTTTAGGAGGAACATTAAGAAAAGAACTTGTTCTGAAATGCCTTTGAAAAGTAATGCTTGGTGATGGAGCATTCAAAAGCTGTACAGTAAAGTTTTGGGTTAAAAGGATGAGTACTTCAACTTGTAAAATGGGCTTAGGAGTGATATTAGGAAAGGAAATTGTTGTGAAATGTCTTTTGAAAAGTATTGCTTGGTATTGGGGCATTCAATAAGCTGTAAAGTAAGGTTGTGGGTGTAAAGGATGGGTACTTCAAGTTGTAAAATGGGTTTAGGAGGGACATTAAGAACAGAACTTAGTTTAAAATGCCCTTTGAAAAGTAATGCTTGGTGTTGGAGCAATCAAAAAGCTGTAAAGTAAAGTTGTGGGTGAAAAAGGATGGGTACTTCAATTTGTAAAATGGGTTTAGGATGGTCACTAAGAAACAAACTAGTTCTGAATTGCCTTTTAAAAGTATTGCTTGATGTTGGGTATTCAAAAAGCTGTAAAGTAAGGTTGTGGGTGAAAGGGATGGGAAATTCAACTTGTAAAATAGGTTTAGGATGGACATTATGAATAAAACTTGTTCTGAAATGTATTTGAAAATATGTCATTTGAAAAGTATTGCTTGGTGTTGGAGCATTCAAAAATGCAGTATAGTAAAGTCGTGGGTGAAAAGTATGGGTACTTCAACTTGTAAAATGGGTTTAGGAGGGGCATTAATAAAGGAACTTGTTCTGAAATGCCTTTTTAAAAGTATTGGTTGGTGTTGGGGCATTCAAAAGCTGTAAAGTAAAGTTGTGGGTTGAAAAGGATGGGTACTTCAACTTGTAAAATGGGTTTAGGAGGGACATTGGGAAAAGAACTTGCTGTGAAATGTATTGAAAAGTATTGCTTGGTTTAGTGATCTTCAAGAGCTGTAAAGTAATGTTGTTTGTGAAATGGACGGGTACTTCAGTTTGTAGAGAGGTCTTAGGAGGGATAGTGAGAAAGGAACTCGTTCTGAAATGCGGTTTGAAAAGTATTTCTTGGTGTTCGGGCATTCAAAAAGCTGTAAAGTAAAGTTGTGGGTGAAAAGGATGGGAACTTCAACTTGTAAAATGGGTTTAGGAAGGACATTAAGAAAATAACTTGTTCTGGAATGCCATTTGAAAAGTATTGCTTGGTGTTGGAGCATTTAAAAAAGGCAGTATAGTAAAGTTGAGGGTGAAAAGGGTGGGTACTTCAACTTGTAAAATGGGTTTAGGAGGGACATTAAGACAATAACTTGTTCTGAAATGCCATTTGAAAAGTATTGCTATGTGTTGGGGCATTCAAAAGCTGTAAAGTAATGTTGTGGGTTGAAAAGGATGGGTACTTCAACTTGTAAAATGGGTTTAGGAGGGATATTAAGAAAAGAACTTGTTGTGAAATGCATTGAAAAGTATTGCTTGGTGTTGTGGCCTTCAAGAGCTGTGAAGTAATGTTGTGTGTGAAAAGGATGGGTACTTCAATTTGTAAAATGGGCTTAGGAGGGACATTAAGAAAAGTAACTGGTTGTGAAATGCCTTTTGAAAAGTATTGCTTGGAGTTTGGGCATTCAAAAAGCTGTAAAGTAATGTTGTGGGTGAAAAGGATGAGAACTTCAACTTGTAAAATGGGTTTAGGAGGGACATTAAGAAAAGAACTTGTTGTGAAATGCATTGAAAAGTATTGCTAGGTGTTGTGGCCTTCAAGAGCTGTGAAGTAATGTTGTGTGTGAAAAGGATGGGTGCTTCAATTTGTAAAATGGGCTTAGGAGGAACATTAAGAAAAGGAACTGGTTGTGAAATGCCTTTTGAAAAGTATTGCTTGGAGTTGGGGCATTCAAAAAGCTGTAAAGTAAAGTTGTGGGTGAAAAGGATGGGAACTTCAACTTGTAAAATGGGTTTAGGAAGGACATTAAGAAAATAACTTGTTCTGAAATGCCATTTAAAAAGTATTGCTTGGTGTTGGAGCAATCAAAAGCTATAAAGTAAAGTTGTGGGTGAAAAGTATGGGTACTTCAACTTGTAAAATGGGCTTAGGAAGGACATTAAGAAAAGAACTTGTTCTGAAATGCCCTTTGAAAAGTATTGCTAGGTGTTGGCGCATTCAAAAGACTGTAAAGTAAAGTTGTGGGTTGAAAAGGGTGGGTACTTCAACTTGTAAAATGGGTTTAGGAGGGACATTAGGAAAAGAACTTGTTTTGAAATGCCATTGAAATGTATTGTTGGGTGTTGGAGCATTCAAGAACGAGTATAGTAAAGTTGTGGGTGAAAAGGATGGGTACTTCAACTTGTAAAATGGTTTTAGGAGGACATTAAGAAAATAACTTGTTCTGAAATGCCTTTTGAAAAGTATTGCTTGGTGTTGAGGTAACCAAAAAGCTGTAATGTAAAGTTGTGGGTGAAAAGGATGGGTACTTCAACTTGTAAAATGGGGTTAGGAGTGATATTAAGAAAGGAACTTGTTCTGAAATGTCTTTTGAAAAGTATTTCTTGGTGTTGAGGTATCCAAAAAGCTTGAATGTAAAGTTGTGGGTGAAAAGGATTGGAACTTCAAGTTGGAAAATAGGTTTAGGAAGGACATTGAGAAAAGAACTTGTTCTGAAATGCCATTTGAAAAGTATTGCTTGGTATTGGAGCATTCAAGAAGGAGTAGAGTAAAGTTGTGGGTGAAAAGATAAGTACTTTAACTTGTAAAATGGGTTTAGGAAGAAAATTACGTAAAGAACTTGTTCTGAAATACCATTTGAAAAGTATTGCGTGGTGTTGGAGCATTCAAGAAGGAGTATAGTAAAGTTGTGGGTGAAAAGGATGGGTACTTTAACTTGTAAAATGGGTTTAGGAAGAAAATTACGTAAAGAACTTGTTCTGAAATGTCTTTTGAAAAGTATTTCTTGGTGTTGTGGTATTCGAAAAGTCGGATTAAAATTAAGAAAATAACTTGCTCTGAAATGCCATTTGAAAAGTATCGCTATGCGTTGGGGTATTCAAAAGCTGTAAAGTAAAGTTGTTGGGTGAAAAGGGTTAGAGCTTCAACTTTTAAAATGGGCTGAACAGTGTTAATAATGAAATAGAGCGGTGTTAAAATCATTTAAAAGTTTTGATAGGGGTTGTGTTATTCAATACCTTTTAAGTAATGTTGTGGTTAAAAAGTATGGGTACTTCGATTTGTAAATGTGTTTAGGAGGAACATAAGGAAAAGGAAATGGTTGTGAAATGCCTTTGAAAAGTATTGCTTGGAGTTGGGGCATTCAAAAAGCTGTAAAGTAAAGTTGTGGGTGAAAAGGATGAGAACTTCAACTTGTAAAATGGGTTTAGGAGGGACATTAAGAAAAGAACTTGTTGTGAAATGCATTGAAAAGTATTGCTAGGTGTTGTGGCCTTCAAGAGCTGTGAAGTAATGTTGTGTGTGAAAAGGATGGGTACTTCAATTTGTAAAATGGGCTTAGGAGGGACATTAAGAAAAGGAACTGGTTGTGAAATGCCTTTTGAAAAGTATTGCTTGGAGTTGGGGCATTCAAAAAGCTGTAAAGTAAAGTTGTGGGTGAAAAGGATGGGAACTTCAACTTGTAAAATGGGTTTAGGAAGGACATTAAGAAAATAACTTGTTCTGAAATGCCATTTAAAAAGTATTGCTTGGTGTTGGAGCATTCAAAAGCTGTAAAGTAAAGTTGTGGGTGAAAAGTAAGGGTACTTCAACTTGTAAAATTGGTTTAGGAAGGACATTAAGAAAAGAACTTGTTCTGAAATACCCTTTGAAAAGTATTGTTAGGTGTTGGGGCATTCAAAAGCTGTAAAGTAAAATTTGTGGGTTGAAAAGGATGGGTACTTCAACTTGTAAAATGGGTTTAGGAGGGACATTAGGAAAAGAACTTGTTGTGAAATGCCATTGAGAAGTATTGTTGGGTGTTGGAGCATTCAAGAAGGAGTATAGTAAAGTTGTGGATGAAAAGGATGGGTACTTCAACTTGTAAAATGGTTTTAGGAGGACATTAAGAAAATAACTTGTTCTGAAATGCCTTTTGAAAAGTATTGCTTGGTGTTGAGGTAACCAAAAAGCTGTAATGTAAAGTTGTGGGTGAAAAGGATGGGTACTTCAATTTGTAAAATAGGGTTAGGAGTGACATTAAGGAAGGAACTTGATCTGAAATGCCTTTTGAAAAGTATTTCTTGGTGTTGAGGTATCCAAAAAGCTTGAATGTAAAGTTGTGGGTGAAAAGGATTGGAACTTCAAGTTGGAAAATAGGTTTAGGAAGGACATTGAGAAAATAACTTGTTCTGAAATACCATTTGAAAAGCAGTGCTTGGTGTTGGAGCATTCAAGAAGGAGTATAGTAAAGTTCTGGGTGAAAAGATAAGTACTTGAACTTGTAAAATGGATTTAGGAAGAACATTAAATAAAAAACTTGCTCTGAAATGCCATTTGAAAAGTATTGCTTGGTGTTGGAGCATTCAAGAAGCAGTATAGTAAAGTTGTGGGTGAAAAGGATGGGTACTTTAACTTGTAAAATGGGTTTAGGAAGAAAATTACGTAAAGAACTTGTTCTGAAATGTCTTTTGAAAAGTATTTCTCGGTGTTGTGGTATTCGAAAAGTCGGAAAGTACAGTTGTGGGTGAAAAGGATGGGTACTTCAACTTGTAAAATTGGTCTATGAATGACATTAAGAATAAAACTTGTTCTGAAATGGCTTTTGAAAAGTATTTCTTGGTGTTGTGGTATGCAAAAAAGCTGTAAAGTAAAGTTGTGGGTGAAAAGATAAGTACTTCAAGTTGGAAAATGGGTTTAGAAGGGACATTGAGAAAAGAACTTGTTCTGAAATGCCCTTTGAAAAGTATTGCTTGGTGTTGTGGTATTCATAAAGCTGTAAAGTAAAGTTGTGGGTGAAAAGTATGGGTACTTCAACTTGTAAAATGGGTTTAGGAGGGACATTAAGAAATGAACTTGTTCTGAAATGCCTTTTGAAAAGTATTGCTTGGTATTGGGGTCTTCAAGAGCTGTAAAGTAATGTTGTGTGTGAAAAGGATGGGTACTTCAACTTGTAAAATGGGTTTAGGAGGGAAATTAAGAAAGGAACTTGTTGTGAAATGCATTGAAAAGTATTGCTTGGTGTTGTGGCATTCAAGAGCTGTAAAGTAATGTTGTGGGTGAAAAGGATGGGTACTTCAACTTGTAAAATGGGGTTAGGAGTGATATTACGTAAAGAACCTGTTCTGAAATGCCATTAAAAAGTATTGCTGGGTGTTGGAGCATTCAGGAAGTAGTAAAGTAAAGTTGTGGGTGAAAAGGATGGGAACTTCAAGTTGGAAAATGGGTTTAGGAAGGACATTAAGAGAGGAACTGGTTCTGAAATGCATTTTGAAAAGTATTTCTTGGTGTTGGGGCATTCAAAAGCTGTAAAGTAAAGTTGTGGGTTAGAAGGATGGGTACTTCAAGTAGGAAAATGGGTTTAGAAGGGACATTAAGAAAATAACGTGTTCTGTAATACCTTTTTAAAATTATTTCTTTGTGTTGGTGCATTCAAAAGGCTGTAATGTAAAGTTACGGGTGAAAAAGGGGGGAACTTAAACTATTAAAATTTGCTTAGGAGGGAGATTAAGAGAGGGACTTGTTCTGAAATGCCTTTTGAAAAGTATTGCTTGGTGTTGTGGTATGCAAAAAGTTGGAAAGTAAAGACGTGAGGAAAAAGATAAGTACTTCAAGTTGGAAAATATGTTTAGAAGGGACATTAAGAAAATAACTTGTTCTGAAATGCATTTTGAGAAGTATTGCTTGCTGTTGGGGCATTCAAAAAGCTGTAAAGTAAAGTTGTGGGTGAAAAGTATGGGTACTTAAACTTGTAAAATTGGTTTAGGAGGAACATTAAGACATGAACTTGTTCTGAAATGCCTTTTGAAAAGTATTGCTTGATGTTGGAGCATTCAAAATCAGTATAGTAAAGTTGTGGGTGTAAAGGATGGGTACTTTAACTTGTAAAATGTGTTTAGAAGTGACATTAATAAAATAACTTGTTCTGAAATGCCTTTGAAAAGTATTATTGGGTGTTGGAGCATTCAAAAATCAGTATAGTAAAGTTGTGGGGGTAAAGGATGGGTACTTCAATTAGTAAAATGGGCTTAGGACAGTCACTTAGAAACAAACTTGTTCTGAAAAGATATAATAAAGCCATAAAAAGTATTAAAAAATGGGGGCTCAGGGGCCTTTGGGGTGCTGGGGGTTCTTTGGGGGTCCGGAGGGCCCTTGAGGGCTGGGTGGTCCTTTGGGAGCCTGGGGGACCTTTGGGGGCTGGGGGAGGGCCTTTGGGGGTCCGGGGGCCCTTTGGGAGCCTGGGGGACCTTTGAGGACCGGGGAGGGCCTTTGGGGGCCCGGGGAGGACGTTTGGGGATCCGGGGGCCCTTTTGGAGCTTGGGGGACCTTTGAGTACCGGGGGCTTCCTTCGGGGTTGGGGTAGGGGGATTGGAACCCTTTGGGGTTGGGGTAGGGGGATCGGAACCCTTTGGGGTTGGGGTAGGGGACCTCACGACACTGTTAAAATACAACTTGTGTATTATAACGACCATAGAGTTTCACCCTTAAATTCTCTTCTAAAATCATCTTTTAAATCATCTTTTAAAATCTCTCTAACTGTTTCGCCGAAATAATTCCCAAAAATAATAATTTGTTCTGAAAAGATATAATAAAGCCTTAAAAAAGTATTAAAATGGAGGCTCAGGAGCCTTTGGAGCGCCGGGGGCCCTTTGGGAATCCGGAGAACCTTTGAGGACCGGTGGCTTCCTTTGGGGTTGGGGTGGGGGGATCGGAAGCCTTTGGGGTTGAGGTAGGGGACCTCACAACACTGTTCAAATCGAACTTGTGTATTATAACGACCACAGAGTTTCACCCTCAAATCCTCTTCTAAAATCATCTTTTAAATCATCTTTTAAAATGTCTCTAACTGTTTCGCCGAAATAATTCCATAACCTGGCTAAAACGGTTTCGCCCAAATAATCCCTAAACGTAATTTCAGTGTGTTCCTTTTGTTTTTGGCATCTCTGCGCTGACGCATTTCAAATTACTAAGAAACCTGATTCCCGCGCTAAAACAATTCATCGCTAAGATGTTTCTTGGAGAATTATTTCCATGGCGTTTGGTTATTAATATCTTTTGGAGTTCGACCAGTAGAGTTGTTTCCGAGGCAAAGACATTAATGACTTGGATCTATTCCTGGAGAATCGTTTCTAGGCGAAAATTTTTAAAGTCTGAGAGATGATGTCATTGGTTGATTGATCTGTCAAGAAAGGGGAATTAATTTGTTGTTTCTAAGGGGAATTATTGATTCACGATAGGGGAATTGAGGTCGACAGCACAGGTGTTCCAAATTCCTAGAAACTCATAACATTTACTGAGAGCAACAACATGAAGGAAGTGTCATTGACCTGCTCCCATTAGACTCAATAATCCATGAAAGTGAGAAAGTTCCTGTTTTTCCATTCTCACTGACAAAAACCATAAAAACAGAGATAAATGTGAGAAAGTTCCTGTTATTCAAATTCTCACTGACAAAAACCATAAATCATACATAACCATCCATGAAAAACATCAAATAAATCAACCAACACACATAACCATCCATGAAAACAGACATAAATGTGACAAAATTCCTGTTTTTCAAATTCTCACTGACAAAAACCATAAACCACGTGGTTCTATGCCCATATATGGTTTGGTGACACGAGTATAAGATAGCCTTCTACTGTTGAAGTTTAGTTTAGTTAAAGTTAAGAATTTAGAGTTTTAGCTTAGAGTCATAGCTTAGAGTTTTAATTAAAGTTTTAGTTTGGCTTAGTTTTAGTTAAGAGTTTCGAGTTTTACCTTAGAGTCTTAGCTTAGAGTTTTTTGTTACAGTTCTAGTTGAGTTTAATTTTAGTTAAGAGTTTGATGTTTGACCTTTGAGTTTCAGTTAGAGTTCTAGTTTAGTTTAGTTTTAGTTAAGAGCTTGGTGTTTTACCTTAGAGTCTTAGCTTAGAGTTCTAGTTTATTTTAGTTTTAGTTAAGAGTTTAGTGTTTTTAGCTTAGAGTCTTAGCTTAGAGTTTATGTTAGAGTTCTATTTTATTTTAGTTAAGAGTTTAATGTTTTTAGCTTATAGTCTTAGCTTAGAGTTTATGTTGAAGTTCTAGTATAGTTTAGTTTTAGTTTAGAGTTTTAGCTTAGCTTAGAGTTTTTGTTAGAGTTGAAGTTTAGTTTAGTTTTAGTTAAGAGTTTGATTTTTTACCTTTGAGTTTCAGTTAGAGTCCTAGTTTAGTTTAGTTTTATTTAAGAGTTTAGAGTTTACCATAGAGTCTTAGCTTAGAGTTTTAGTTAGAGTTCTAGTTCATTTTATTTTTAGTTAAGAGTTTATTTTTTCAGCTTAGAGTAATAGCTTAGAGTTTTACTTAAAGTTATAGTTTCGTTAAGTTTTAGTTAAGAGTTTAGAGTGTTTAGCTTACAGTTTTTGTTGAAGTTCTAGTTTAGTTTAGTTTTAGTTAATAGTTTAGAGTTTTAGCTTAGAGTCTTAGCTTAGAGTTTTTGTTAGAGTTGAAGTTTATTTTAGTTTTATTTAAGAATTTGATGTTTTACCTTTGAGTTTCAGTTAGAGTTCTAGTTTAGTTTACTTTTAGTTTAGAGTTTAGAGTTTTTTAGCTTAGAGTCTTAGCTTAGAGTTTTTGTTAGAGTTCTAGTTTAGTTTAGTTTTATTTAAGAGTTTAGAATTTTAGCTTAGAGTCTTAGCTTAGAGTTTTTGTTAGAGTTCTAGCTTATTAAAGTTTTGAGTTCTAGTTTGATTTAAACAGAGATAATAATTTGGATTTTTACCTTAGAGACTTATCTTAGAGTTTTAGTTTAGTTTAGTTTTAGTTAAGAGTTTAGAGTTTTAGCTTAGAGTCTTAGCTTAGAGTTTTTTTGTTAGAGTTCTAGTTTAGTTTAATTTTAGTTAAGAATTTGGTGTTTTACCTTAGAGTCTTAGCTTAGAGTTTTAGTTAGAGTTCTAGATTAGTTTAGTTTTAGTTAATAGTTTAGAGTTTTAGCTTAGATTCTTAGCTTAGAGTTTTTGTTGAAGTTCTAGTTTAGTTTAGTTTTAGTTAAGAGTTTATAGTTTTAGCTTAGAGTCTTAGCTTAGAGTTTTTGTTAGAGTTGAAGTTTAGTTTAGTAATAGTTAAGAGTTTAGAATTTTAGTTTAGAGTCATAGCTTAGACTTTTAATTAGAGTTCTAGTTTAGTTTAGTTTTAGTTAAGAGTTTAGAATTTTATTTTAGAGTCTTAGCTTAGAGTTTTTGTTAGAGTTCTAGTTTAGTTTAGTTTTAGTTAAGAGTTTAAAGTTTTTAGCTTAGAGTCTTAGCATAGTTTTTGTCGAAGTTCTAGTTCAGTTTAGTAATAGTTAAGAGTTTAGAGTTTTAAATTAGAGTCTTAGCTTAGAGTTTTTGTTAAAGTTGAAGTTTAGTTTAGTAATAGTTAAGAGTTTAGAGTTTTAGCTTAGAGTCTTAGCTTTTAGTTGATGTTATAGTTGAAGTTTTGTTTAGTAATAGTTAAGAGTTTAGAGTTTTAGCTTACAGTCTTAGCTTAGAGTTTTAGTTTAGTTTAGTTTTAGTTAAGAGTTTAGAGTTTTTAGCATAGAGTCTTAGCTTAGAGTTTTTGTTAGAGTTCTAGTTTAGTTTAGTTTTAGTTAAGCGTTTAGAGTTTTTAGCTTAGATTCTTAGCTTAGAGTTTTAGTTAGAGTTCTAGTTTAGTTTAATTTAAGTTAAGAGTTTAGAGTTTTACCATAGAGTCTTAGCTTAGAGTTCTAGTTAGAGTTGAAGTTTAGTTTAGTTACAGTTAAGAATTTTGAGTTTTAGCTTAGAGTCATAGCTTAGAGTTTTACTTAAAGTTGAAGTTTAGTTAAGTTTTAGTTAAGAGTTTCGAGTTTTAGCTTAGAGTCTTACCTTAGAGTTTTTGTTAGATTTCTAGTTTAGTTTAGTTTTAGTTAACAGCTTGGTGTTTTACCTTAGAGTCTTAGCTTAGAGTTCTAGTTTAGTTTAGTTTTACTTAAGAGTTTAGAGTTTTAGCTTAGAATCTCAGCTTAGAGTTTTTGTTAGAGTTCTAGTTTATTTTAGTTTTAGTTAAGACTTTAGTGTTTTTAGCTTAGAGTCTTAGCTTAGAGTTTATGTTGAAGTTCTTGTATAGTTTTGTTTTAGTTTAGAGGTTTAGCTTAGCTTAGAGTTTTTGTTAGAGTTGAAGTTTAGTTTAGTTTTAGTTAAGAGTTTAGAGTTTTTTTTGTTAGAGTTCTAGTTTAGTTTAAATTTAGTTAATATCTTTATTTTCCAAAATTTATTTCCATTTATATTCATAGCTTATTTTTTTTTTATTTAATATTTTGGAGTTTAAAAAATATTATTATATTATAGTTTTATTTAGAGTTCTAGTTCAGTTTAGTTTTAGTTAAGAGTTTAGTTTTTCAGCTTAGAGTCATAGCTTAGAGTTTTACTTAAAGTTATAGTTTCGTTAAGTATTAGTTAAGAGTTTCGAGTGTTTAGCTTACATTTTTTGTTGAAATTCTAGTTTAGTTTAGTTTTAGTTAATTGTTTAGAGTTTTAGCTTAGAGTCTTAGCTTAGAGTTTCTGTTAGAGTTGAAGTTTATTTTAATTTTATTTAAGAATTTGATTTTTTACCTTTGAGTTTCAGTTAGAGTCATAGTCTAGTTTACTTTTAGTTTAGGGTCTAGAGTTTTTTATCTTAGAGTCTTATCTTAGAGTTTTAGTTAGAGGTCTAGTTTAGTTTAGTTTTATTTAAGAGTTTAGAATTTTATATTAGAGTCTTAGCTTAGAGTTTTTGTTAGAGTTCTAGTTTATTTTAGTTTTGAGTTCTAGTTTAGTTTACATATAGTTAAGAGTTTGGAGTTTTACCTTTGAGTTTCAGTTAGAGTTCTAGTTTAGTTTAGTTTTAGTTAATAGTTTAGAGTTTTAGCTTAGAGTCTTAGCTTAGAGTTTTTGTTAGGGCTCTAGTTTAGTTTAATTTTAGTTAAGAGTTTGATGTTTTACCTTAGAGTCTTAGCTTAGAGTTTTAATTTGAGTTCTAGTTTAGTCTAGTTTTAGTTAAGATTTTAGAATTTTTAGCTTAGAGTCTTAGCTTGGAGTTTTTGTTGAAGTTTTAGTTTAGTTTAGTTTTAGTTAATAGTTTAGAGTTTTAGCTTAGAGTCTTAGCTTAGAGTTTTTGTTAGAGTTGAAGTTTAGTTTAGTAATAGTTAGAGTTTTAGCTTAGAGTCTTAGCTTAGAGTCTTAGCTTGGAGTTTTTGTTAGAGTTCTAGTTTAGGTTAGATATAGTTAAGAGTTTGGAGTTTTACCTTCGAGGCTTATATTAGATTTTTAGTGTAGTTTAGTTTTAGTTAATAGTTTAGAGTTTTTAGCTTAGAGTCTTAGCTTATAGTTTTTGTTAGAGTTCTAGTTTAGTTTAGTTTTAGTTAAGAGTTTGGTGTTTTACCTTAGAGTCATAGCTTAGACATTTAGTTAGAGTTCTAGTTTAGTTTAGTTTTAGTTATGAGTTTATAATTTTAGTTTAGAGTATTAGCTTAGAGTTTTTGTTAGAGTTCTAGTTTAGTTTAGTTTCAATTAAGAGTTTATAGTTTTTAGATTATAGTCTTATCATAGTTTTTGTCTAAGTTCTAGTTTAGTTTAGTAATAGTTAAGAGTTTAGAGTTTTAACTTAGAGTCTTAGCTTAGAGTTTTTGTTAAAGTTGAAGTTTAGTTTAGTAATAGTTAAGAGTTTAGAGCTTTAGCTTAGAGTCTTAGCTTAGATTTTATATTATAGTTGTATTTTTTTTAATTAATAGTTCGGATTTTATATTTTTATTTTAGATTTTTAGCTTAGAGTTTTAGTTTATTTTAGTTTTATTTAAGAATTTGAAGTTTTTATCTTAGATTCTTAGCTTAGAGTGGGAGATAGAGTATTAGTTTAGTTATAGTTATAATTATGAGTTTGGAGTTTTTAGATTAGATTCTTAGCTTAGAGTTTTAGTTAGAGTTCTAGTTTAGTTTAATTTTAGTTAATAGTTTATATTTTTAACATAGAGTCTTAGCTTAGAGTTATAGTTATATTTGAAGTTTAGTTTAGTTACAGTTAAGAATTTTGAGTTTTAGCTAAGAGTCATAGCTTAGAGTTTTACTTAAAGTTGTAGTTTAGTTAAGTTTTAGTTAAGAGTTTCGAGTTTTAGCTTAGAGTCTTACCTTAGAGTTTTTGTTAGATTTCTAGTTTAGTTTAGTTTTAGTTAACAGCTTGGTTTTCTACCTTAGAGTCTTAGCTTAGAGTTCTAGTTTAGTTTAGTTTTACTTAAGAGTTTAGAGTTTTAGCTTAGAATCTCAGCTTAGAGTTTTTGTTAGAGTTCTAGTTTATTTTAGTTTTAGTTAAGACTTTAGTGTTTTTAGCTTAGAGTCTTAGCTTAGAGTTTATTTTGAAGTTCTAGTATAGTTTTGTTTTAGTCTAGAGGTTCAGCTTAGAGTTTTTGTTAGAGTTGAAGTTTAGTTTAGTTTTAGTTAAGAGTTTAGAGTTTTTTTTTGTTATATTTATATTTTATTTTAATTTTATTTAAGATTTCTATTTTTCAAATTTTATTTTAATTAATATTCATAGTTTATTTTATTTTTTTTTAATATTTTATAGTTTAAAAAATATTATTATATTAGAGTTTTAGTTAGAGTTCTAGTTTAGTTTAGTTTTAGTTAAGAGTTTAGATTTTTAGCTTAGAGTCATAGCTTAGAGTTTTACTTAAAGTTATAGTTTCGTTAAGTATTAGTTAAGAGTTTAGAGTTTTTAGCTTAGAGTTTTTGTTGAAGTTCTAGTTTAGTTTAGTTTTAGTTAATAGTTTAGAGTTTTAGCTTAGAGTTTTAGCTTAGAGTTTTTGTTAGAGTTGAAGTTTAGTTTAATTTCAGTTAAGAATTTGATGTTTTACCTTTGAGTTTCAGTTAGTGTTCTAGTTTAGTTTACTTTTAGTTTAGGGTTTAGAGTTTTTTAGCTTAGAGTCTTAGCTTAGAGTTTTAGTTAGAGTTCTAGTTTAGTTTAGTTTTAGTTAAGAGTTTAGAATTTTATCTTAGAGTATTAGATTATAGTTTTTTTTAGATTTATATTTTATTTTATTTTTTATTTATATTTTATTTTAAATATAGTTAATATTTTTGATTTTTAAATTAGAGACTTTGGTTAGAGTTTTAGTTTAGTTTAGTTTTAGTTAAGAGTTTAGAGTTTTTTAGCTTAGAGTTTTAGCTTAGAGTTTTTGTTAGAGTTCTAGTTTAGTTTAATTTTATTTTAGAGTTTAATGTTTTACCTTAGAGTCTTAGCTTAGAGTTTTATTTAGAGTTCTAGTTTAGTTTAGTTTTAGTTAAGAGTTTAGAGTTTTTATCTTAGAGTCTTAGCTTGGAGTTTTTGTTGAAGTTCTAGTTTAGTTTAGTTTTAGTTAAGAGTTTAGAGTTTTAGCTTAGAGTCTTAGCTTAGAGTTTTTGTTAGAGTTGAAGTTTAGTTTAGTAATAGTTAGAGTTTTAGCTTAGAGTCTTAGCTTAGAGTCTTAGCTTAGAGTTTTTGTTAGAGTTCTAGTTTAGTTTAGATATAGTTAAGAGTTTGGAGTTTTACCTTAGAGACTTAGCTTAGAGTTTTAGTTTAGTTTAGTTTTATTTAAGAGTTTGGAGTTTTTAGCTTAGAGTCTTAGCTTAGAGTTTTTGTTAGAGTTCTAGTTTAGTTTAGTTAAGAGTTTGGTGTTTTACCTTAGAGTCATAGCTTAGAGTTTTAGTTAGAGTTCTATTTTAGTTTAGTTTTAGTTAAGAGTTTAGAATTTTAGCTTAGAGTCTTAGCTTAGAGTTTTTGTTAGAGTTCTAGTTTAGTTTAGTTTTAGTTAAGAGTTTAAAGTTTTTAGCTTATAGCCTTAACATAGTTTTTGTAGAAGTTCTAGTTCAGTTTAGTAATAGTTAAGATTTTAGAGTTTTAGCTTAGAGTCTTAGCTTAGAGTTCTTGTTAGGGTTGAAGTTTAGTTTAGTAATAGTTAATAGTTTAGAGTTTTAGCTTAGAGTTTTAGCTTAGACTTTTTCTTAAAGTTGAAGTTTAGTTTAGTAATAGTTAAGAGATTTGAGTTTTATCTTACAGTCTTAGCTTAGAGTTTTAGTTTAGTTTAGTTTTAGTTAAGAGTTTAGAGTTTTTAGATTAGATTCTTAGAATGGTTTTTTTCGAAGTTCTAGTGCAGTTTAGTAATAGTTAAGAGTTTAGAGTTTTAGCTTAGAGTCTTAGCTTAGAGTTTTAGTTTAATTTAGTTTTAGTTAAGAGTTTAGAGTTTTACCAAAGAGTCTTAGCTTAGAGTTCTAGTTAGAGTTGAAGTTTAGTTTAGTTACAGTTAAGAATTTAGAGTTTTAGCTTAGAGTCATAGCTTAGAGTTTTACTTAAAGTTGTAGTTTAGTTAAGTTTTAATTAAGAGTTTCGAGTTTTAGCTTAGAGTCTTACCATATAGTTTTTGTTAGATTTCTAGTTTAGTTTAGTTTTAGTTAAGAGTTTAGAGTTTTACCTTAGAGTCTTAGCTTAGAGTTTTATCGGGCTTTTCTAAGCTAGATTTCTTAGTCTTTCGTTGGTGTGTGTTGTTTGAAACCTATGATTTTGGATGTGTGGGTTGCTATTTTTTGACTTTTCTGAGCTGGATTTCTTAGCCGTTCATAGGTGTGTGTTGACTGAAATCTATGATTTTAGATGAGTGGTTTGCTATTTTTGACTTTTCTAAGCTAGATTTCGTAGCCTTTCATAGGTGTGTGTTGTCAGAAAATTATGATTTGGGATGTGTAGTTTGCTTTTTGGACTTTTCAGAGCTATGATTCTTAGTCTCTCATAGGCGTTTGTTGTCTGAAACTTCTAGTTTGGGATGAATAGTTTGCTATTTCAGGCTTTTCTGAGATAAGGTTTCCTAGTATTTCGTAGGTGAATGTTGTCTGAAACTTATGATTTGGGAAATATAAATTACTATTTCGGGCTTTTCTAAGCTAGATTTCTTAGTCTTTCGTTGGTGTGTGTTGTCTGAAACCTATGATTTGGGATGGGTGGATTGCTATTTTTGACTATTCTGAGCTGGATCTCTTAGCCGTTCATAGGTGTGTGTTGTCTGAAACATATTGTTTGGGATGGTTAATTTGCTATTTTTGACTTTTCTGAGCTAGGTTTTTTAGTCTTTCATATGTGTGTGCTGTCAGAAAATTATGATTTGGGATTTGTAGTTTGCTTTTTGGACTTTTCAGAGCTAGGATTCTTAGTCCCTCATAGGTGTTTGTTGTCTGAAACCTATAGTTTGGGATGAGTGTTTTGCTATTTCAGGCTCTTCTTAGCTAAGGTTTATTAGTACTTTGTACGTGTTTGTTGTCTGAAACTTATGATTTGAGGTGTCTAATTTGCTATTTCCGACTTTTCGTAGCTAGATTTCTTAGTCTTTCGAAGGTGTGTGTTGTCTGAAACCTATGATTTGTGTTGTGTGGATTGATATTTTTTGACTTTTCTGAGCTGGATTTCTTAGCCTTTTGTAGGGGTGTGTTGACTGAAACCTATGATTTGGGATGAGTGGTTTGCTACTTTTGACTTTTCTGAGCTAGATTTCTTAGCCTTTCATAGGTGTGTGCTTTCAGAAAATTATGATTTGGGAGGTGTAGTTTGCTTTTTGGACTGTTCAGAGCTAGGATTCTTAGTCCCTCATAGGTGTTTGTTTTCTGAAACTTCTAGTTTGGGATGAGTAGTTTGCTATTTCAGGCTTTTATGAGCTAGGTTTCTTAGTATTTCGTAGGTGTGTGTTGACTGAAACTTATGATTTGGGATATGTAAATTACTATTTCGGGATTTGGAAATTTTTATATTATTTGGGAAAATAGATTTGATCAATAACTTATTTCATTTTCATTGAGAAAATTCAGAATCGAAGTTGAACTTTTCTTCTTCCGGGAAAATATTTGGAACAGAACTTTAAATTTTTTCATCTTTTTGAGAAAGGTCGGAATTGAATTTAAGACAACTTAGAATTAAAGTGAAACTTTTTATCTTCATGGAAAATAATCAGCATCATAGTATAACTTTTCCTATCTTCTAAGGAAAAATTTAGAAGTGAACTTTATATTTTTTATGTCTTGGTGAACTTGAAACTGAAGTGGAAGATTCTTATTTTCTCTAGAGAAATTAGAATTGAATTGTGTTCTTTGGTAAAATTCAAAAGAGAACTTGAACTTTTCTATCTTCTATGAAAAATTTGGAACAGTATTTTAAATTTTTTCATCTCTTTGAGAAAAGTCGGAACTGAATTTAAGAAAATTTAGAATTAAAGGGAAACTTTTTATCTTCATGGAAAATACTCACAAATCATAGTATAACTTTTCCTATCTTCTATGGAAAATTTTTAACTAAACTTTAAATTTTTATGTCTTGATGAACTTAAAACTGAAGTGGAAGCTTTTTATTTTCTCTGGAGAAATTAGAATTGAATTGTGTTCTTTGGTAAAATTCAGAAGAGAACTTAAACTTTTCTATCTTCTTTGAAAAATTTGGAACAGTATTTTAAATTTTTTCATCTCTTTGAGAAAAACCTGAACTGAAGTGGAAACTTTTCATATTATTTTGGGGAAATGGAATTGATCATGTCGGAAATAGCAAATTACACACCTCAAATCATAAGTTTCAGACAACACACACCTACGAAATACTAAGAAACCTTAGCTCAGAAAAGCCTGAAATAGCCAACTACTCATCCCAAACTGTTGGTTTCATACAACAAACACCTATGAGGGACATAGAATCCTAGCTATGAAAAGTCCAAAAAGCAAACTACAAATCCCAAATCATAATTTTATGACAGCACACACCTATGAAAGGCTAAGAATTCTAGCTCAGAAAAGTCAAAAATAGCAAACCACTCATCCCAAATCATAGGTTTCAGTCAAGACACACCTATGAAAGGCTAAGAAATCCAGCTCAGAAAAGTCAAAAAATAGCAACCCCCACATCCCAAATCATAGGTTTCAGACAACACACACTAACGAAAGACAAGAAATCTAGCTTAGAAAAGCCCGAAATAGTAATTTACATATCCCAAATCATAAGTTTCAGTCAACACACACCTACGAAATACTAAGAAACCTAGCTCATAAAGGCCTGAACTAGCAAACTACTCATCCCAAACTAGAAGTTTCAGAAAAGAAACACCTATGAGGGACTAAGAATCCTAGCTCTGAAAAGTCCAAAAAGCAAACTACACCTCCCAAATCATAATTTTCTGAAAGCACACACCTATGAAAGGCTAAGAAATCTAGCTCAGAAAAGTCAAAAATAGCAAACCACACATCCCAAATCAAAGGTTTCAGACAACACACACCTACGAAAGACTGAGAAACCTTAGCTCAGAAAATCCCTGAAATAGCAAACTACTCATCCCGAACTATAGGTTTCAGACAACAGACACCTATGAGGGACTATGAATCCTAGCTCTGAAAAGTCCAAAAAGCAAACTACAAATCCCAAATCATAATTTTCTGACAGCACACACCTATGAAAGGCTAAGAAACCTAGCGCAGAAAAGTCAAAAATAGTAAATTAATCCTCCCAATCATAGGTTTCAGACAACACACACCAACGAAAGACTAAGAAATCTAGCTTAGAAAAGCCCGAAATAGTAATTTACATATCCCAAATCATAAGTTTCAGACAACATTTTACCTACGAAATACTAGGAAACCTTATCTCAGAAAAGCCTGAAATAGCAAACTATTCATCCCAAACTAGAAGTTTCAGACAACAAACGCCTATGAGAGACTAAGAATCATAGCTCTGAAAAGTCCAAAAAGCAAACTATACATCCCAAATCATAATTTTCTGACAACACACACCTATGAAAGGCTAAGAAATCTAGTTCAGAAAAGTCAAAATAGCAAACCACTCATCCCAAATCATAGGTTTCAGTCAACACACACCTATGAAAGGCTAAGAAAACCAGCTAAGAAAAGTCAAAAAATAGCAACCCACACATCCCAAATCATAGCTTTCAGACAACACACACCAACGAAATACTATGAAATCTAGCTTAGAAAAGCCCGATAAAACTCTAAGCTAAGACTCTAAGGTAAAACTCTTAACTCTTAACTAAAACTAAACTAGAAATCTAACAAAAACTCTAAGATAAGAGTCTAAGCTAAAACTCGAAACTCTTAACTAAAACTTAACTAAACTACAACTTTAAGTAAAACTCTAAGCTATGACTCTGAGCTAAAACTCTAAGTTCTTAACTTTAACTAAACTAAACTTCAACTCTAACTAGAACTCTAAGATAAGACTCTATTTGAAAAATATAAACTCTTAACTAAAATTAAACTAGACTAGAAATCTAACAAAAAACCTAAGCTAAGACTCTATGATAAAAACTCAAAACTCTTAACTAAAACTAAAATAAACTAATACTCTAACAAAAACTCTAAGCTAAGACTCTATGATAAAAACTCTAAACTCTTAACTATTACTAAACTAAAAATAAACTTTAACTAAAACTATAAGCTAATACGATAATCTAAAACTATAAAATCTTAACTATTCCTAAACAAAACTTCAGATATAAAAAAACTTCTAATCTAAGACTCTAAGCTAAAACCATAAAATCTTAACTATTACTAAACTAAACTTCAACTTTAACAAAAACTCTAAGCTAAGACTCTAAGCTAAAACTCTAAACTCTTAACTATTACTAAACTAAACTTCAACCTCAACAAAAACTCTAAGCTAAGACTCTAAGCTAAAACTCTAAACTCTTAACTATTACTAAACTGAACTAGAACTTCGACAAAAAATATGATAAGACTCTAAGCTAAAAACTTTAAACTCTTAACTAAAACTAAACTAAACTAGAACTCTAACAAAAACTCTAAGCTAAGACTCTAAACTAGGATTCTAAACTCTTAACTAAAACTAAACTAAACTAGAACTCTAAATAAATGTCTAAGCTATGACTATATTGTAAAACACCAAACTCTTAACTAAAAATCAAATAAAATATAACTATAACAAAAACTCTAAGCTAAGACTTTAAACTAAAAACTCTAAACTTTAAAAAAAAACTAAGATAAACAAAAACTATAATATATTACTAGATTGTAAAACTCTAAGCTTTTAACTATATCTAAACTAAACTAGAAATCTAACAAAAACTCTAAGCTAAGATTCTAAGCTAAAACTCTAAACTCCTAACTATTAATAAAATAAACTTCAACTTTAACAAAAACTCTAAGCTAAGACTATAAGATAAAACTCTAAACTATTAACTAAAAATAAACTAAACTAAAAATGCAAAAAAAACTCTAATATAATACTCTTATATAAAAACTATAAACTCTTAAATAAAACTAAACTAAACTATAACTATAACAAAAACTCTAAGCTAATACTATAAGCTAAAAAACTCTAAACTCTTAACTAAAAACTAAACTAAACAAAAAATCTAAGCAAAAACTCTAAGCAAAGACTCTAAGGTAAAACATCAAACTCTGAACTATAACTAAACTAAACTACAACTCTAACAAAAACTCTAAGCTAAAACTCTAATATAAAAAACTTATAACTTTTAACTAAAACTAAACTAGACTAAAACTCTAAGCTAAGTCTCTAAGGTAAAACTCCAAACTCTTAAATATATGTAAACTAAACTAGAACTCAAAACTAAAATAAACTAGAACTCTAACAAAAACTCTAAACTAAGACTCTAAGCTAAAATTCTAAACTCTTAACTAAAACTAAACTAAACTAGAACTCTAACTAAAACTCTGAGATAAGACTCTAAGCTAAAAAACTCTAAACTCTAAACTAAAAGTAAACTAAACTAGAACTCTAACTATAATCAGTATTTTTGAAAAGATCTTCATAAGCGTGTTTTGATTTGACACTTTTGACATATTACTTCAGTAATTTATTTTATTTCTGGTTTTATTTTTATATGTTTTATACAATGACCCTTTAAAATTATTAAAGGTATAATCGGTATTTTTGAAAAGATCATCATAAGTTGGCTTTTATTTGATACTATTGACGTCTTCCTTCATTAGTTTTTTTTTTATTTATGTTTTACTTTTCGATGTTTTGTACAATGACTTTTGAAATTATTAAATGTATAATCAGTATTTTCTGAAAGGATCCTCATAACCTTGCTTTTATTCAAAATTATTGACCTCTTAATTCAGTAGTCTGTTTTATTTCTGTTTTTATTTTTCTACGTTTCGTAAAATGTTTTTGAAATTATTGAAAGTGTAATCAGTATTTTTGAAAAAAAATCCTCATAAGCTTGCTTTTATTCGGTGATATTGACGTCTTACTTCAGTAGTTACTTTTATTCCTGTTTTATTCTGTATGTTTTGCACAATGACTTTTAAAATTATTGAAGGTATAATCAGTATCAAAGGCAACACTATAGCGCTACCTATAGTAAAGGTCATACGGCTGCAATGCTTTATTATGTATTATTATTATTTATTTATTCCCAGAGGCGCTATATATCGAAGAGGTCATCGTATAGACTTCGAAGGGGGTTAATTGGATTGGAAATTGAGAGTTCTAGTGTCCTTTTAAAGGGTCAAAAGTGATTGGAAGGCAATTAAGACCCCTTCCATGGCTATTACATCGATTTTAGAAATAGATGTATGTTACTTAGCAAGAAGCTAATCGTAAGAGGTTTTTCCGCCAAAAAACTTGCTTGGCAATTTAAAAAGCTTTGTTTTAAGTATAATCAGCTTTTACAGAAGTATAATAAAAGTTATCAAGATATCTTGAATGATATTTTACGGTAACTTGTTGAAGGAATCTGGTTTATCTTCCCTGTAGTTTAGGGTAGATTGTGATACGTGTGGTACAGATTAAGGTGTGCTATTCGCAATTTAATTCTTAGAAATTGAATGAGAGTAAAATTGTTCTGGAGGGAGGTCTAGTGCTCTTTATTTATTTGTATTTAAATTGGCTGAAAGCTTTGCTCTCAGTGTTATTTGAAGGTTGGTTAAGGATACTTGAAATAATTTTTCTGGGGTATTTATTTTTATTTTTTGAGTTTTTGAATTTTGTTTATGTTTGTTCCATAGGTGTCACTACATTGGGGTATGCCAGATTATGGCATTGCGTACTCATATTGCCTGGGTAATGAAATTTAAGCGCCGAAACCCATTTAGGCAATGAGTTTTCATCTGATGAGCCCCTATATGTGGTGATCACCTTAGGAATATAATGTTTTTGTAGATTTAAGGTGCTATAGCTTGGTTTCGGAACATTGACGTATACTTATTGATGTTGATTTTTGCTTTATTTTGGACTTGATTTTCGGATTGTCAAATTTGATATACTGTTTTGTCCTGGGGAACTGGATGGATGAGTAGGGTCTAGACCTTGTTCAAGTGTTCATTTATTTCAGTTACTAAAGTAGGAAGACAGTTTTTTTTTTTTTTTTTTTTTTTTTTTTTTTTTTTTTTTTTTTTAGCCAAGTAATTACCGTAATACATTGTAAAAAACGTACGACTACCCATTCCCTAAAAACCTTAGAGCCCTGAAGCCCTTGCTCCAGGCCTCTGGGGGTTGTGCTAACACTGGAGGCATTGTTATATGTTCTTTGGACTATTTTAAACAAAACTGCCCTCGCACAATTTCAATTAGATACAATTAATGAAAAGCGGGTTAGTTGGGTGGGGGGGGGGCTAATTGACCTCCATCACTATTAACTCTTAAAAGAGAACGAGAATTTCCAATTTCAACAAATTTAGCCAATTTCAACAAATTTAGCCAATTTCAACAAAGTTTATGCAACGATCTCTTCGAATAGAGCCTTAAATGCCCCAATTTCATGACCTACAACCCTCACCCTCAGGCTCTGGTCGTTTGTATCAGTCTCAAAAGCCTTGATACATGATATTTAGACCATTTTGAATAAAAGGACTGTATCAAAATATCTATTGTATACATATCGGAAAAAACGAAGTGTTTATGTGCAGGGGCGTCATTTGGGGGGGGGGCAAGGGTGGGGCATTGCTCACCCTAATTTTTCTGGGGGGGGGCCCAAGCTTCCTCCCAAAAAGGGTTTTTTTTTCCTTTAAATAATATACAGGAACAAAATTACAATTAGCAATTAGCCAAAATTTTGAAACTGCTACATTTATATGTAGATTAACTTAGATAATAGTGAGATTAATAGTGCAACTGGGTCGTTCGTGCAAGGGTTGAAGTGACAGATCAGTTTCTGATTTTATTGATTCAACATCTTTCTTATGTGCTATAATGAGCAGTGTTTCCACTTCTACTTATTTTGGTAGTAGAATACTTATCTTTGGACTATTCTACTTCCAAATATTAAATCTACTTATCTACTTACTTTCTACTTATTTTTGGAGGCTTAAGTTTTCGTGCCGGCCAAGTATTTTGGTTCTGATTTCGTTGAATTGTAATCCTATAATGTCTTATAGAATGGAAGAGTGCAATTGTTCTTAGAAGCGGCATCTTTGTCGGGAGCGGCAAAAATTAAATTCGGGAAATTATAAAGATCAGTTTAAAAGAATGAATTTGTTTAAAACCGTAAGACCATCCATATTTAACCCATGTATTATTCGCCCAGATCGCCAGTTTATTATCTAATATCAGCAGCTGAAGAGCCATTGAGAATTCAAGAGTTTGTCAGGAGCTCAAAAGCGTAAATTAGCAGCATTGAAGAAGGAGAAAGAAGCAGAAAAGCAAGCTTCTCTGAACAGACGGATTAAGAAGCAAAAGCCAAGTGAACCCGCTCGGCAAGTAAGTAACCTACAGTATTTGTGGTTTATAAAGTCGTTTCTTTTTTTTCGCGATCTGGTGGACCAAAGTTACTATTCTGAACCGTGCTGGGTAGTTTATATGGTGTTAAGGGGATGCGGCACCTTAAATGTTCACCCTATCTCGCCCATCATAGATTGTTTTAGTTTGTCTGGCCAAACTATTTAGAATTAATTGGGTAGTCTTGCCCTGGCTTGTAGAGCTTGGATAAGAGATTCGAATAATCGACACAAAACTAAAAGCCGACACCTACTTTCCCGGAAATCTTAAAAAAACCATATAACTTCTCGCGGTTTGTCCCGGAGATAGAGATGTTCAGTTTTAATGAAAAATATACCATCAGAAAGCCTATTTTTTTGTTTTTTCTATTAATCAGAGTAAATTTTCTTCTTAAAGTTCAGGAAAGGGCAATCCCTCAAAAAGTTCGAGCATACCTGCTAGGAAAACGCCGAAAATCACCTCAAAGGAATTATCAGTTGACCAGCTTGGTCCCTTTGGGAACTTCCTATGGCACTAAAAAAAAGTTAGGTAGCCTCTTTTACTTTCTAGTTTTCTTCTTAGATCTTTTCTTTTTTCTGTCATTTAATTCTTCTTTAATAAAAGAAAAATTATAGCCACTCAACCAATGCAGTATAGTTATCTTTAAAATTAACTAGGCTTTTACTGAAAAATAATAAATACAAAATAATACTGGAAATGCCGAAGACCTCGTTTCCAATATATGAAATAAAAAAAACAAGTTTTTTAAACTGAAAGTAAGGAGCGACATTAAAACTTAAAACGAACAGAAATTATGCCGTATATGAAATGGGCTGTCCCCACCTCAATGCTTTGCTCTTTACGCTAAAGTTTTTTATTGTTTTAAAAAATAAAGTTGTGAGACAGAGTCAAACTTTAGCGTAAAGAGCAAGGCGTTGAGGAGGGGACAGCCCCTTTCATATACGGAATAATATCTGCTCGTTTCAAGTTTTAATCTCGCTCCTTAATTTCAGTTTTAAAAAATTGTTTTTTTTAATTTAATTTCTGATCGTTTTTTAGTTAATATAGCTTTTATTTTGGCTCACCGTCATCGAATAAGTAAACAAAATTTGCATAAAAATTTTACTTTTTTATTGCTAAATGGATGTCTCTAAATTTGGGTATAACGTAATTTACAAATTAACTTACGTAACTAACTTCTATATTCGTATATTTTTCTTCTAGCAAAAAATACAAAGTTGCAGATTTTTGCAGATATGAGCTTGAAACCTATGTAATAGGGTTTTCTGATATGCTGAATCTGACGGTGTGATTTTCATTAAAATTCTTTCACTTGTAGGGGATTTTTCCCCCCTCTTTAAAAATCGAGTAAATTTTGTAAGGATCGTAGCCTATGATGAGTATTGCTAAACTTAATAAAATTTATATATTTAGAATCAGCATTATAAACCCATTCTTTTGATACATTTATTGACATCATAATTACGTTTTTAAAAGTTTCGATTACTATTGAGCCGTATCGCTTGTTTTTTTTTATTTTTTTTTATTATGTATATGTTATTACGTATATGAGGGGGTTCTCCCCTTGGTCAATACCACGTTCTTTACGTTAAAAGTTAAAAAAAAAATTAATTCACAAACCCCTGAATCAAAAAGGCTGTTTAATTAGAATAGATAGCTCTTTTAAAAGCACTTAAAAAAACTGTAGCGTAAAGAGCGAGGCATTGACTTGGGGGAGAAACCCCTCATATACGTTATAATTTCTGTTCGTTTTAAGTTCTAATGTTGCTTATTACTTTCAGTTGAAAAAACTTGTTTTTTTAAATTTAATTTCTGATTGTTTTTTAATTAATGCTTGGAAATCCGGCTCCCCCTTCATAGAAATGTCCCTTACTCCAAAGAAACATTCTCCACGGAAATATTCTCCCGAATAACCTCCTCATCCAGCCCCCCCCCCCTCCAGAAAAAAATCCTTCCTGAAAATGTCTGTATACTTCCCAATAACTAATAAATAATGCTGGCAAGTCCGGCGCCCCCTTCATGGAAATTTGCTTTCCCCCATGAAAACTTCCTTCTTGGACAGATCCTCCAACATAACCCCCGCCCCCCCCCCCCCCACTACCAGAAAAAAACCCTCCTGAAAACTTCTGTATACTACCCAATAGCCAATACTATATGTTAACATTGGGTAAAGTTCATAACTTTTAGCCCTCCCCCCGGGGACTTCGAGAGATCAAGTCATCCTAAGAGACATAGTTATCATATTTTCGGCCATGTTGAACAAAATGGCTAGCTCGAAATTTTGATCGGGTGACTTTGGGAAAAAATGAGCGTCGGAGGGGGCCTAGTTGCCCTCCATTTTTTTGGTCACTTAAAAAGGGCAACAGAACTTTTAATTGCAGTTCCAATGAGCCCTTCCACGATATTCTAGGACCACTGGGTCAATACGATCACCCCTGGAAAAAAAAATAAACACGCATCCGTCATCTTTCTTCTGGCAAAAATGCAAAATTCCACATTTTTGTATATAGGAGCTTGAAACTTCTACAGTAGGGTTCCCTGATACGATGAATATGATGGTGTGATTTTCATTAAGGTTCTAAAACTTTTAAGGGGTCTTTCCCCCTTTTTTGAAAATCAGCCAAATTTTTTCAGGTGCGTAACTTTTGATGGGTAGCACTAAACTTGATGAGAGTTATATATTTGAAATCAGCATTGAAATCTGATTCTTTTGATGTATCTATTGGTATCAAAAACCTGTTCTCTGGAGTTTCTGTTACCATTGAGCCGGGTCGCTTCTTACTTACAGTTTGTTACCACGAACTGTTTGATTAAGATTACCTCTATGTTGTGTTGTTTTGTTCTTTTTTCTTATGCAAAGCACTGTTAATTTTATGGATAACAATGCTACATGGGTCGAGGGGCATAAGCCAAAGATTGTCGTTTTTTTTGTTTTCGTTGGTTTTTTTTTTTATTGATGGAACCACACAATTTGGGAGTGCTGTTAATTTTATGGATAACAATGCTACATGGGTTAAGGGGCATAAGCCAAAGATTGTCGTTTTTTTGTTTTCTTTCTCTTTTTTTATTGATGGAACTACACAGTTTGGCAGTGCCTATAGCATTCGATTTGCTACAATGCCGACTGGTGATATAAGGCCGCATTCGATTTGCTGTAGTCAAGCTTCACGTTTCACCATTTGGTCCAAAATTATGAACCTGTTTGGCGGTCACATTATCAGTAGTTTTTCAGGCTAAATGGGAGAACGTCGCAGAAAAAATGCAAATAAGCCCACAACGGAGAAGGACGTAACTAAAACTAAAGCAAATCGAACGCGCCTTTAGCTCATTTGCGATATGTCATGACACCCGAATCATTCATTCAAGGACTACTGCAAAGGCTTTTTGCGATTTGGGTTTCTATTGCATTAAGCCCAAAGTTTCTATTATTGTCTTTACAGGTAGATAAGGATCAACGCATGCATAATCATCCGAAAAACGCCCTCTTTGGCTTTGCTGAAGTTTCCTGTTTTTTCCCGAAATTCGATATACTTTAGTAAACTGTCATACCATGGAGGAGTTCTAGCGCTATTTTTCCCGAATTGCTTCGCCGAAAGTGGAAACTGCTACATAGTTTGTACTTAGCATACTAAAGAAAGGCAACGGTTTAAATGTTGAAAATGAGTTCAATAGTGCTTCAAAGTACAAGAGTGGCTTTTAACCTTTGGGTATATCTTTCAGGTGCCTGACTCAGCAACTGAACAATCCATTGCTGTCCCTTTGGGTCCTTCGAAGGACGTTGTGGTCGGTCAGACCGAGCTAGTATAAAAAAAGACGACTCAAAGAGACACTGCGCCTGTCACTGCTCAAGAGGCACAATCTGGACGAGACACGACTCGAGATGAACAGCACCATCGTTCAAGTGGTCCTATTGATATTTCTTCATCCTCCCACGACCATCCATGTCAACTACAGCTGCTACGGTACCCTGCACAGGTTTTAGCAAACGGCAAGCTAAGACGGTCTTTTAATATTTCGTATTATGGAAAGCATCCTTGGCTTGAGAACTCAGTTAAGGAAAATTTGGTTTTCTGTTTCTGCTGCAGACACTTTGGCGGCACGTCAACCCTTCGCGGACAGAGATACGGGGCAAGGCCTTTCATTGAGACCGGCGTTAGAAGATGGAAGGACATCTCAAGCTTTCTAGAAGAGCATGCAAAAAGTGACCACCACAGCGACAGTGCAGTTTCGTGGACAAAGTTCAAGGCTATACAAGCCAAGGAGATGCAACCCATCGCATCATTTTTGTCAACGGACAGTAATAAGGAGATGAATGAAAACAGGGAACACGTAAAGGCTTTGCTGAAAGTAACGGCCCTACTAGGGCGACTGGGTACAGCCTTTCGCGGCCACGATGAGAGTGAATCTTTGGCAAACAAAGGACATTTCGTCAAAACTTGCAATCTTCTCGCCGAGTATTCTCATACGCTTTTCAACCAGCTACAAAGACAATACGGCCACTATACGTCCCACAAATACCAGAACAATCTAATTTCAGTTATCGGATCTAGGCTTCGGTCTACAATAGTACAAGAAGTTAAGCGTGCCAAATACTTAGCTGTTCTTGTCGACGAGACAAAAGATAATTCGAAGAGAGAACAGCTCGCCATTCTTCTGAGGTACTTCGACGAGGGAAAAGTACGAGAAAGACCAATAGGATGCTACCATATTAAAAGCCTGGATACTGAGGATTTAGCCAGCTTCATTTACGACACAGTGGCGAAACTTGGTCTCGACTGGAACTATTGTGTTGCTCAGTGCTACGACGGAGCAAGCGTGATGAGCGAGCCCTTCTCTAGTGTTCAAGCGCGACTGAGAGCGAAAACGCCACAAGCAATATACATTCATTGCCATGCGCATAGACTAAATTTGGTCATTGCAAACTGCGTTGAAGGTTCTGAGACTGTTGGCTCATTTTTTTCGTTAGTCCAAAATCTGTACACGTTCATTTCTAACAGCAACACCAGACATCAGCTTTTTGTCGAGTCCCAAAAGGCTACTCAACTGCCAGTCCTGGAATTAGAAAGAAGTGCTGTGACAAGATGGTCATACAGGTATCGATCAATATCGAAGATAAGACTCCGATATGAATGTGTTCTGGCTGTAGGCTACTATATGCAGTCAGCGAGGGAGCTGATAGTGAAGCTCGAGCAGAAGCAGCTGGGCTCCAGAGAAAAATGGAATCTTTCACAGTTAAATTCCAGTTGCTCAATATGGAAGCAATTCTGAGGACGACAAACTCCCTATCTGAGCAGCTTCAGGCAGTTGATCTGGTAATTTCTAGGTCCCGCACCTTGATTCAAGCAACAAGGAAGGAAATAGCTGAACTGCCCTCTGACACTTCATTTGCATCGCTTTTGGAGAAGGCAAAAGAGTTTGCTGAAGGTCTTGAAATTGAAGTACCTGACGTGAATGGACCCGCGACCAAATCCTCCTCTGCGGGTCAGAAGAGACGACCTAGAAGAACCCAAAAAATTATCAAACAATTGAAAGAATTCATGACCACTTCGACGTCAGGAAAGAACTTTGTTGAATCCAACAATAGAGCTCCAACTCTAGCGAAAGAACTGAAAAGAGAATACCTGGAGACTGTAGATCGTCTGATTGTGGAATTCGACAGACGGTTTACAGATAGCATTCCAGTGCTCAGTACACTCGAAGCTCTAGACCCCAGCTCTACCAAGTTCATGGATGCAGGGCTCCTCAAGCAATTCTCTGAACTTTATTCTGAAATGGGCATTGACCAGATTCTTCTTGAGGCCCGAGCTGGTATTGTCAAGTGGTTTTTGCTTGAGGAGGAGGCAAAGCCGAAAACCTTTATGGACGTCATCGATAATATCGAGACACTTCCAGTGGCCTATTCAGAAATTATCAAAGTTCTTCATATTGCTGCCACACTTCCTGTCACGACAGCCAGTAATGAACGCTTGTTTTCTGGGCTTGAAATAGTGAAGAACTATCTACGCTCGACCACAGGAGACGATCGTCTTAGTCACCTGCTTTTGATCTTTGCAGAGAAGGATTTAGTTAAAAACTTAGATTTCGACCAGCTTGTTGACGACTTTGCGAAGATGAAACCACGACGGTTCTCCTTGTTGCCTCGAGTGTTCACTGATCTGCTTCAAAATTTTGTTGTATTTTTTGATTTCGTAAATATACTTGATCGAGCAAAGTTTCGCATCGTCACAGCCAGAGCGTGACTCCGACTTGGACTAAAGTATTTACTGTAAGCGGCGAGCTGAAGAATTCGGCTACAGAATATACTTTAGTCAAAGCGTGAGTTTCTACAGAGGTTCGGCTTTCGTCAAGTTATAGGTACGGAAAAGTGGAAGATTCCCAAACGGCTGTTTTTTTAAAATCGCACATACAAGCCTTAATTCCTTAATTTTTACGGTAACTCCCACGGAAGGCAGTTTTTTTCAGATAAAGCTAGAGGCAATTTTTTTTTATACAAGCCTGCTTCGGGGCCCATGTCGATTGCTTGCCCACCCTAAGGTTTGGCTGAAATGGTGCCTCTGTTTGTGTGTCTGGGGAAGGGTAGGGATTTTGGGGGTCTGGGGTTGCTGCGCTCTTATAACTTTGACTCTGAGAAAGGGTACTAGAACTTCTTATTACCAATACAATGAGCCCTGTCCAAAGCAAATACGACTACCCTATCTATAAGAACCTTTTATGTCCCTAGGGCATAACTTCCAACCCTTTCTCTGAATGATTTTGGGGGGGGGGGGGTGTCTTCCTCACAGACATAATTTCTGAAACCTTCAACTACGATACACTAAATAGCTATATCCAAATTTTCATTGGGGGTGTTTAGGGAAATGATGAGCATCGAGGGGGGGACAGGTTGCTCTCAAATCCCTTTGACACTTAAAAAGGGCACTATAACTTCCGATCTCAATTCAAATAAACACCATCTGAAGTTTATATGACCACCCATTCCATAAAAACTTTATATACCCACATGGTATAACTTATAATCCTATCCCAAAGGCACTGGGGGGTTGTTTCACCCACTAGAGACATTAGTAAATGTTCTTTCAATTATATTTAATAAAATCACTGTCTCGTAATTTCAATCAGATGCGTTTGGTGAAAAGAGGGGTTGTCGGAGAGGTGCTAAATGCACTCCATCACCTTTGACGCTTAAAAATGAACTAGAATTTCCAATTTCCAACCAAATGAGTATCTTCTAAAGTTAAGCAACCATCCCTTCCATAAAAACTTTAAATGCCCCGCGGCAGAGCTTATAACCCCCAACCCTAGACTCTGGTGGTTTGTATCAACCACAAAAGCCTCTGTATATGATCTTTGGACTATTTTGAATAAAATGAATGTATCGAATTTTTTTCTTCAATGTATTTCGGGAAAACAGGACGCTTTTGGGGCAGGGGGGGGGGTAACTGTTTTCTCAACCCTTTGACTCTTAAAAAGGGAACTAGAAATTCAGATTACCAAATCAATGAGTCCCCTCCAAAGTATATCCAACCACTCTTTCAATAAGAACCTTATATGCCCCGTGACATAACTTACAAAAGTAGAAAGGGGGGTAAAGGTCCCATTGCCCACCCCTGCTGCCACCTACAACTTTTTTAACACCAAATTTGGGCATAGAGTCCCTAGGGAGAACACGTGGTAATGAGGTCAATGAAATGGAACACCTGTGCTGTCAGTCATTAATAAAATTGTTTCCGGGGAAGTTAATTAATGTCTGACAGATGACGTCAAGTTAATTAATGTCTTTGGAGTTCGACCAGAATTGTTTCCAGGGCAAATTTTAGATCACACGTGACAGCTGATGTCATGATTGATTGACTTGACACGACGGAGGAATTAATTTGTTGTTTCTAAGGGGAATTATTGATTCACGAAAGGGGAATTAATTTGTTGTTTCCAAAGAGAATTGTTTCCGAGCGAATGTCTATATTAATGTCTTTGGAGTTCTACCAAGAGAATTGTTTCCGAGCGGATGTTTTGATCTTAGCGATGAATAGATTAACACGGGAATCAGGTTTCTTAGTAATTTCAAATGTGACATCGCAGAGATGCCAAAACAAAAGAAACTCGCTGAAATTACGTTTAGGGGTTATTTTGGCGAAACCGTTTTAGACATCTTAGGGAATTATTTCGGCGAAACAGTTAGAGACAATTTAAAAGATGATTTTAGAAGATGTTTTAGAAGAAGTTTGAGTGTGGTCGTTATTGTAAACAAGTTGTATTTGAACAGTGTTGTGAGGTCCTCTACCCCGACCCCAAAGGGCTCCGATCCCCCTACCCCAACCCAAAGGGCCCCGATCCCCCTACCCCAACCCGAAGGAAGCCCCCGGTCTCCAAAGGTCCCCCGCCCCCCCCCCCCAAAGGGCCCCGGTACCCCAAAGGCCTCTGAGCCCCTATTTTTTAATATTTTTTTAAGGCTATATTATATCTTTTCAGAACAAGTTCCTTTCTTAATGTCATTCCTTAGCCCATTTTTACAAGTTGAAGTACCAATCCTTTCACCACAACTTTACTATAAGGCTTTTTTATTACCTCAACACCAAGAAATACCCTTCAAAAGACATTTCAGAGCAACTTCCTTTCTTGATGTTCCCTTCTAAACCCATTTTCCAACTTGAAGTACCTGTCCTTTTCACCCACAACTATACTTTACAGCTTTTTAGATACCTTAACACCAATAAATACCTTTCAAAAGGCATTTCAGAGCAAGTTCCTTTCTTAATGTCATTCCTTAACCCATTTTTACAAGTTGAAGTACCCATCTTTTTCATCCACAACTATACTTTACAGCTTTTTGGATACCTCAACATCAAGCAATACCTTTTAAAAGGCATTTCAGAGCAACTTCTTTTCTTAATGTCCCTTCTAAACCCATTTTCCAACTTGAAGCATCTATCCTTTTCACCCATAATTATACTTTACAGCTTTTTTGGATACCTCAACACCAAGAAATACCTTTCGAAAGACATTTCAGAGCAAGTTCCTTTGTTAATGACCGTTCTAAACCCATTTCACAAATTGAAGTACCCATCCTTTTCAACCACAACTTAGTTATAGGTAAGAGTTTGAAGTTTTACCTTAGAGACTTAGCTTAGAGTTTTAGTTTGGTTTAGTTTTAGTTAAAAGTTTAGAGTTTATTAGCTTAGAGACTTAGGTTAGAGTTTTAGCTTGTTTTAGTTTTAGTTAAGTTCATAGAGACTGTAGCTGGGAGTCTTAGCTTAGAATTTTATACAGAGTTCTAGTTTAGTTTAGTTACATTTCAAGACTTATAGGTTTATCCTAGAGTCATATATTGTAAATCTTATGGAAGTTTTATTTTGATTAAGTTTTTGTTAAGAGTTTCGAGTTTTAGCTTAGAGTCTTAGCTTAGATTTTTTGTTAGAGTTCTAGTTTAGTTTAGATTTAGTTAAGAGTTTAGAGTTTTACCTTGGATTCTTATCTTAGAGTTTTAGTTAGAGTTGAAGTTTAGTTTAGTTATAGTTAAGAATTTAGAGTTTTAGCTTAGAGACATTGCTTAGAGTTTTACTTAAAGTTTTAGTTTGTCTTAGTTTTAGTTAAGAGTTTCGAGTTTTACCTTATAGTCTTAGCTAAGAGTTTTTTGTTAGAGTTCTAGTTTAGTTTAATTTTAGTTAAGAGTTTGATGTTTTATCTTTGAGTTTCAGTTAGAGTTCTAGTTTAGTTTAGTTTTAGTTAAGAGTTTGGTGTTTTACCTTAGAGTCTTAGCTTAGAGTTCTAGTTTAGTTTAGTTTTAGTTAAGAGTTTAGAATTTTAGCTTAGAGTCTCAGCTTAGAGTATTTGTTAGAGTTCTAGTTTATTTTAGTTTTAGTTAAGAGTTTAGTGTTTTTAGCTTAGAGTCTTAGCTTAGAGTTTATGTTGAAGTTCTAGTATAGTTTAGTTTTAGTTTAGAGTTTTAGCTTAGCTTAGAGTTTTGTTAGAGTTGAAGTTTAGTTTAGTTTTAGTTAAGAGTTTAGAGTTTTTTTTGTTAGAGTTCTAGTTTAGTTTAATTTTAGTTAATAGTTTTATTTTTTACATTTGATTTTAAGTTATAGTTATAGTTTATTTTATTTTTAGTTAAGAGTTTAGAGTTTACCATGGAGTCTTAGCTTAGAGTTTTAGTTAGAGTTCTAGTTTAGTTTAGTTTTAGTTAAGAGTTTAGATTTTTAGCTTAGAGTCATAGCTTAGAGTTTTACTTAAAGTTATAGTTTGGTTGAGTTTTAGTTAAGAGTTTAGAGTTTTTAGCTTAGAGTTTTTGTTGAAGTTCTAGTTTAGTTTAGTTTTAGTTAAGAGTTTAGAGTTTTAGCTTAGAGTCTTAGCTTAGAGTTTTTGTTAGAGTTGAAGTTAGTTTAATTTTAGTTAAGAATTTGATGTTTTACCTTTGAGTTTCTGTTAGAGTCCTGGTTTAGTTTACTTTTAGTTTAGAGTTTAGAGTTTTTAGCTTAGAGTCTTAGCTTAGAGTTTTAGTTAGAGTTCTAGTTTAGTTTAGTTATAGTTAAGAGTTTGGAGTTTTACCTTAGAGACTTAGCTTAGAGTTTTTGTTAGAATTCTAGTTTATTTTAGTTTTGAGTTCTAGTTTAGTTTACATATAGTTAAGTGTTTGGAGTTTTACCTTAGAGACTTAGCTTAGAGTTTTAGTTTAGTTTAGTTTTAGTTAAGAGTTTAGAGTTTTTTAGCTTAGAGTCTTAGCTTAGAGTTTTTGTTAGAGTTCTAGCATAGAGTTTTCAGCTTAGATTCTTAGCTTAGAGTTTTTGTTAGAGTTCTAGTTTAGTTTAGTTTTAGTTAAGAGTTTGGTGTTTTACCTTAGAGTCATAGCTTAGACTTTTAATTAGAGTTCTAGTTTAGTTTAGATTTAGTTAAGAGTTTAGAATTTTAGCTTAGAGTCTTAGCTTAGAGTTTTTGTTAGAGTTCTAGTTTAGTTTAGTTTTAGTTAAGAGTTTAAAGTTTTTAGCTTAGATTCTTAGCATAGTTTTTGTTTAAGTTATATTTTAGTTTAGTAATATTTAATAGTTTAGATTTTTATCTTAGAGTCTTAGATTAGAATTTTTTTTAGGGTTAAAGTTTAGTTTAACAACAGTTAATAGTTTAGAGTTTTATCTTAGAGTCTTATCTTAGATTTTTTGTTTATGTTTTAGTCTATTTTATTAATATTTAAGAGTTTAGAGTTTTATCTTATATTCTTAGCTTAGATTTTTAGTTTAGTTTAGTTTTATTTAAGAGTTTAGAGTTTTTAGCATAGAGTCTTAGGTTAGAGTTTTTGTTAGAGTTCTAGTTTAGTTTAGTTTTAGTTAAGAGTTTAGAGTTTTTAGCTTAGATTCTTAGCTTAGAGTTTTAGTTAGAGTTCTAGTTTAGTTTATTTTTAGTTAAGAGTTTATAGTTTTAACATAGAGTCTTAGCTTATATTTCTAGTTAGAGTTGAAGTTTAGTTTAGTTAAAGTTAAGAATTTTGAGTTTTAGATTAAAGTCATAGCTTAGAGTTTTACTTAAAGTTGTAGTTTAGTTAAGTTTTAATTAAGAGTTTCGAGTTTTAGCTTAGAGTCTTACCTTAGAGTTTTTGTTAGATTTCTAGTTTAGTTTAGTTTTAGTTAAGAGTTTAGAGTTTTACCTTAGAGTCTTAGCTTAGAGTTTTATCGGGCTTTTCTAAGCTAGATTTCTTAGTGTTTCGTTGGTGTGTGGTGTCTGAAACCTATGTTCCTGGATTGGCGTCCTGCTTCATTGTTACTTGTTTGAGCGTATTATCTGGCCATTTCAGTGGTACGTGGTGCTTAATACCTACTACTTGAGATGTGATGTTTTTTTTTGCTAGCATTTCCTAGAATTACACCATATCCTTTAATAGGTGTGTGTTGTCAAAGAATTATTGTTTGGAAGGTGTGTTTTGCTTTTTGGACTTTTCAGAGCTAGGATCCTTAGTCTCTCATAGGCGTTTGTTGTCTGAAACTTCTAGTTTGGGATGAATAGTTTGCTATTTCAGGCTTTTCTGAGATAAGGTTTCCTAGTATTTCGTAGGTGAATGTTGTCTGAAACTTATGATTTGGAATATGTAAATTACTATTTCGGGCTTTTCTAAGCTAGATTTCTTAGTCTTTTATTGGTGTGTGTTGCCTGAAACCTATGATTTGGGATGGGTGGATTGCTATTTTTGACTTTTCTGAGCTGGATTTCTTAGCCTTTCATAGGTGTGTGTTGTCTGAAACCTATGATTTGGGATGGTTAATTTGCTATTTTTGACTTTTCTGAGCTAGGTTTTTTAGTCTTTCATATGTGTGTGCTGTCAGAAAATTATGATTTGGGATGTGTAGTTTGCTTTTTGGACTTTTCAGAGCTAGGATTCTTAGTCTATCATCGGTGCTTGTTATCTGGAAACTATAGTTCGGGATGAGTAGTTTGCCATTTCAGGCTTTTCTCAGCTAAGGTTTATTAGTATTTCGTATGCATTTGCTGCCTGAAACTTATGATTTGAGGTGCGTAAGTTGCTATTTCCGACAATTCATAGCCAGATTTCTTAGTCTTTCGTAGGTGTGTGTTGTCTGAAACCTATGATTTGGGGTGTGTGGGTTGCTATTTTTTGACTTTTCTGAGCTGGATTTCTTAGCCTTTCTTAGGGGTGTGTTGACTGAAACCTATGATTTGGGATGAGTGGTTTGCTATTTTGACTTTTCTGAGCTAGATTTCTTAGCCTTTCATATTTGTGTGCTTTCAGAAAATTATGATTTGGGAGGTGTAGTTTGCTTTTTGGACTTTTCAGAGCTAGGATTCTTAGTCCCTCATAGGTGTTTGTTTTCTGAAACTTCTAGTTTGGGATGAGTAGTTTGCTATGTCAGGCTTTTATGAGCTAGGTTTCTTAGTATTTCGTAGGTGTGTGTTGACTGAAACTTTTGATTTGGGATATGTAAATTACTATTTCGGGCTTTTCTAAGCTAGATTTCTTGTCTTTCGTTGGTGTGTGTTGTCTGTTAGGTTGGATTAAGTTAGGTTAGGTTAAGTTAGATTAAGTTAGGTTAGGTTAAGTTAGGTTAGGTTAGGTTAAGTTAGGTTAGGTCTGGTTAGCCTACGAACGCACGCGTACGTAGACTAACCATACCTAACCTAAATTAACCTAACCTAACTTAATTTAACCTAACTTAACCTAACTTAACCTAACTTAATCTAGCCTAACCTAACCTAATTTAATCTTTTTACAATGTTTGATTTAGTTTAGCTTAAAGTCTCAAGATCGCTAATTATAAGTTAAGCTAACCAAACCTAACTTAAACATGGACAAATGTTTCTAATTATTTATTAATATCTATTTATACATAACCTAACCTAACTTATTCTTTACGGTGGTTAGATGAATGAACTGAATTTAAGAAAAATTAGAAATAAAGTGAAACTTTTTATCTTCATGGTAAATAATCAAAATCATAGTATAGCCATTCCTATCTTCTATGGAAAAATTTAGAATTGAACTTTAAATTTTTTATTTCTTTGAGAAATTAGGAACTGAAATGAAAGCTTTTTCATTTTCATTGGTAAACTTCTGAATTGAGCTAACTTTTTTTCCTCTTCTCTAAGAAAATTCAGAAGAGAACTTGTACATTTTGCAGTTCTTCAAGAAAACTCAGAATTAAAGTGGAGCTCCATATCTTCATGGAGAATATTCACAATCAAAGTATAACTTTTCCTATCTCCTATGAAAAATTTGGAACACCTATGAGGGACTAAGAATCCTAGCTCTGAAAAGTCCAAAAAGCAAACTACACCTCCCAAATTATTATTTTCTGAAAGCACACACCTATGAAAGGCTAAGAAATCTAGCTCAGAAAAGTCAAAATAGCAAACCACTCATCCCAAATCATAGGTTTCAGTCAACACACCCCTACGAAAGGCTAAGAAATCCAGCTCAGAAAAGTCAAAAAATAGCAACCCACACAACCCAAATCATTGGTTTCAGAAAACAAACGCCTTCTAATTACTAAGAAATCTGTTATTGAAAAATCGGAAATAGAAAATTAGATACCCCAAGTCATAACATTAAGGCAATAAAAGCGTACAAAATACTAATAAACCTCAGCCCAGAAAAGTCTTAAATGGCAAAACACTCACCCAAAACTAGAGGTTTCAGATAACAACCACCTTTGAAAGACTAAGAATCCTAGCTTTGAAAAGTCCGAAAAGCAAACTACAAATCCCAAATCATAATTTTCTGACAGCACACACATATGAAAGACTAAGAAACCTAGCTCATAAAAGTCAAAAATAGCAAATTAACCATCCCAAATAATAGGTTTCAGACAACACACACCTATGAAAGGCTAAGAAATCCAGCTCAGAAAAGGCAAAAATAGCAATCCACCCATCCCAAATCAAAGGTTTCAGACAACACACAACCAACGAAAGACTAAGACATCTAGCTTAGAAAAGCCCGAAATAGTAATTTAAATATTCAAAATAATAAGTTTCAGACAGCATTCACCAACGAAATACTTGGAAACCTTATCTCAGAAAAGCCTGAGATAGCAAACTATCCATCCCAAACTACAAGTTTTAGACATCAAATGCCTATGAGAGACTAAGAATCATAGCTCCGAAAAGACCAAAAAGCAAACTACACCTCCCAAATCATGATTTTCTGATAACACATACCTATGAAAGGCTAAGAAATCTAGCTCAGAAAAGTTAAAAATAGCAAACCACACATCCAAAATCCTAAGTTTCAGACAACACACACCAATGAAAGGCTAAGAAATACAGCTCAGAAATGTACAAAAACAGCAACCTACACATCTCGAATCATAGGTTTTAGACAGCATAAACAGTCGAAATCCTATGAAATCTGGCTTAGAAAAGCCCAATAAAACTCTAAGCTAAGACTCTAAGTTAAAACTCTAAACTCTTAACTAAAACTAAACTAAACTAGAAATCTAACAAAAACTCTAAGGTAAGACTCTAAGCTAAAACTCGAAACACTTAACTAAATCTTAACTAAACTACAACTTTAAGTAAAACTCTAAGCTATGACTCTAAGCTAAAACTCAAAATTCTTAACTGTAACTAAACTAAACTTCAACTCTAACTAAGACTCTAAGCTAAGAATCTAAGCTAAAAACTCTAAACTCTTAACTAAAACTAAACTAAACTAGAACTCTAACAAAAACTCTAAGCTAAGACTCTATGCTAAAACCACAATTGAGCTATATGTAAGAGTTTGAAGTTTTACCTTAGAGACTTAGCTTTGCGTTTTAGTTTAGTTTAGTTTTAGTTAAAAGTTTATAGTTTTTTAGCTTAGATTCTTAGTTTCTAGTTTTTGTTAGAGTTCTAGTTTAGTTCACTTTTTGTTAAGAGTTTAGAGTTTTTAGCTTAGAGTCTTAGCTTATAGTTTTATTAAGAGTTCTAGTTTAGTTTAGTTTAGTTACAGTTCAGAATTTAGAGTTTTAGCTTAGAGTCATAGCTTATGATTCTACTTAAAGTTGTAGTTTGGTTAACTTTTAGTGAAGAGTTTCGATTTTTAGCTTAGAGTCTTAGCTTATAGTTTTTGTTAGAGTTGTATTTTATTTTAGTTTTATTTAATAGTTTATAGTTTTAAATTATATTCTTGGATAAGAGTTTTTTTTATAGTTGAAGTTTAGTTTAGTTACAGTTAAGAATTTAGAGTTTTAGCTTAGAGTCATTGCTTAGAGTTTTACTTAAAGTTTTAGTTTGGCTAAGTTTTAGTTAAGAGTTTTGAGTTTTAGCTTAGAGTCTTAGCTTAGAGTTTTTTGTTAGAGTTCTAGTTTAGTTTAATTTTAGTTAAGAGTTTGATGTTTTACCTTTGAGATTCAGTTAGAGTTCTAGTTTAGTTTAGTTTTATTTAAGAGTTTGGTGTTTTACCCAAGAGTTTTAGCTTAGAGTTATAGTTTAGTTTAGTTTTACATAAGAGTTTAGAGTTTTAGCTTAGAGTCTCAGCTTAGAGTTTTTGTTAGAGTTCTAGTTTATTTTAGTTTTAGTTAAGAGTTTAGTGTTTTTAGCTTAGCGTCTTAGCTTCGAGTTTATGTTGAAGTTCTAGTATAGTTTAGTTTTAGTTTAGAGTTTTAGCTTAGCTTAGAGTTTTTGTTAGAGTTGAAGTTTAGTTTAGTTGTAGTTAAGAGTTTAGAGTTTTTTTTGTTAGAGTTCTAGTTTAGTTTAATTTTAGTTAAGAGTTTAGAGTTTTTAGCTTAGAGTTTTTGTTGAAGTTCTAGTTTAGTTTAGTTTTAGTTAATAGTTTAGAGTTTTAGCTTATAGTCTTAGCTTAGAGTTTTTGTTATAGTTGAAGTTTAGTTTAATTTTAGTTAAGAATTTGATGTTTTACCTTTGAGTTTCAGTTAGAGTCTTAGTATAGTTTACTTTTAGTTTAGAGTTTAGAGTTTTCTAGCTTAGAGTTTTAGATTAGAGTTTTAGTTAGAGGTATAGTTTAGTTTATTTTTAGTTAAGAATTTTTTGTTTTATATTTGAGTCTTATATTAGAGTTTTTGTTAGAATTATAGTTTATTTTAGTTTTGAGTTCTAGTTTAGTTTACATATAGTTAAGAGTTTTGAGTTTTACCTTAGAGACTTAGCTTATAGTTCTAGTTTAGTTTATTTTTAGTTAAGAGTTTAGATTTTTTTAGCTTATAGTCTTAGCTTAGAGTTTTTGTTAGAGTTCTAGTTTAGTTTAGTTTTAGCTTAGAGTTTGTAGTTTTACCTTATGTTCTTTTCTTAAAGTTTTAGTTATAATTATAGTTTAGTTTAGTTTTAGTTAATAGTTTAGAGTTTTAGCTTATAGTCTTAGATTATATTTTTTTTTAGATTTCTATTTTAGTTTATTTTCATTTAATAGTTTATAGTTTTTAGATTAGATAATTATATTAGAGTTTTTTTTGAATTTCTAGTTTATTTTAGTTTTAGGTAATAGTTTAGAGTTTTAGCTTAGAGTCTTAAATTAGGGTTTTAGCTAGATTTGAAGTTTATTTTATTTATAGTTAATATTTTATAGTTTTATATTATAGTATTATCTTATAGTTTTTTTTAGATTTCTAGTTTATTATAGATATAGTTAATATTTTATAGTTGTACCTTAGTGTCTTATATTAGAGTTTTAGTTTATTTTATTTTTAGTTAAGAGTTTGGAGTTTTTAGCTTAGAGTCTTAGCTTAGAGTTTTGTTAGAGTTCTAGTTTAGTTTAGTTTTAGGTAAGAGTTTGGTGTTTTACCTTAGAGTCATAGCTTAGAATTTTAATTAGAGTTCTATTTTAGTTTAGTTTTAGTTAAGAGTTTAGAATTTTAGTTTAGAGTCTTAGCTTAGAGTTTTTGTTAGAGTTCTAGTTTAGTTTAGTTTTAGTTAAGAGTTTAAAGTTTTTAGCTTAGAGTCTTAGCATAGTTTTTGTCGAAGTTCTAGTTCAGTTTTGTAATAGTTAAAAGTTTATATTTTTATCTTAGAGTCTTAGATTAGAGTTTTTGTTAAAGTTCAATTTTAGTTTATTAATAGTTAAGAGTTTAGAGTTTTAGCATAGATTCTTAGCTTAGAGTTTTAGTTTATTTTATTTTTAGCTATGATTTTAGTTTTTTTTGATTAGATTCTTAGATTAGAGTTTTAGTTAGAGTTCTAGTTTAGTTTAGTTTTATTTAAGAGTTTAGAGTTTTCCCATAGAGTCTTAGCTTAGAGTTCTAGTTAGAGTTGAAGTTTAGTTTAGTTACAGTTAAGAATTTAGAGTTTTAGCTTAGAGTCATAGCTTAGAGTTTTACTTAAAGTTGTAGTTTAGTTAAGTTTTAGTTAAGAGTTTCGAGTTTTAGCTTAGAGTCTTACCTTAGAGTTTTTGTTAGATTTCTAGTTTAGTTTAGTTTTAATTAAGAGTTTAGAGTTTTACCTTAGAGTCTTAGCTTAGAGTTTTATCGGGCTTTTCTAAGCTAGATTTCATAGTCTTTCGTTGGTCTGTGTTGTCTGAAACCTATGATTTGGGATGTGTGGGTTACTATTTTTTGACTTTTCTGAGCTGGATTTCTTAGCCTTTCATAGGTGTGTGTTGATTGAAACCTATGATTTGCGATGAGTGGTTTGCTATTTTTGACTTTTCTGAGCTAGATTTCTTAGCCTTTCAATGGTGTGTGTTGTCAGAAAATTATGATTTTGAATGTATAGTTTGCTTTTTGGAGTTTTCAGAGCTATGATTCTTAGTCTCTCATAGGCGTTTGTTGTCTGAAACTTCTAGTTTGGGATGAATAGTTTGCTATTTCAGGCTTTTCTGAGCTAAGGTTTCCTAGTATTTCGTTGGTGAATGCTGTCTGAAACTTATGATTTTGGTTATGTATATTAATATTTCTGGGTTTTCTCAGCTAGATTTCTTAGTCTTTCGTTGGTGTGTGTTGTCTGAAACCTATGATTTGGGATGGGTGGACTGCTATTTTTGACTTTTCTGAGCTGGATTTCTTAGACATTCATAGGTGTGTTTTGTCTGAAACCTATTATTTGGGATGGTTAATTTGCTATTTTTGACTTTTCTAAGCTAGGTTTCTTAGCCTTTCATATGTGTGTGTTGTCAGAAAATTATGATTTGGGATTTGTAGTTTGCTTTTTGGACTATTCAGAGCTAGGATTCTTAGTCCTTCATAGGTGTTTGTTGTCTGAAACCTATAGTTTGGGATAAGTAGTTTGCTATTTCAGGCTATTTTGAGCTAAGGTTTCTTAGTATTTCATAGGTGTGTGTTGTCTGAAACTTATGATTTGAGGTGTGTAATTTGCTATTTCCGACTTTTCATAACCAGATTACTTAGTCCTCCTTTGGTGTTTGTTTTCTGAAACCTATGATTTGGATTGTGTGAGTTGCTATTTTTTGACTTTTCAGAACTGGATTTCTCAGCCTTTGGTAGGTGTTTTTTATCTGACCTATGATTTGAAATGAATGATTTGCTATTTTGACTTTTCTGAGCTTGATTTCTTAGCCTTTCATAGGTGTGTGCTTTCAGAAAATTATGATTTGGGAGGTGTAGTTTGCTTTTTGGACTTTTCAGAGCTAGGATTCTTAGTCCCTCATAGGTGTTTGTTTTCTGAAACTTCTAGTTAGGGATGAGTAGTTTGCTATTTCAGGCTTTTATGAGCTAGGTTTCTTAGTATTTCGTAGGTGTGTGTTGACTGAAACTTATGATTTGGGATATGTAAATTACTATTTCGGGCTTTTCTAAGCTAGATTTCTTGTCTTTCGTTGGTGTGTGTTGTCTGTTAGTTTGGATTAAGTTAGGTTAGGTTAAGTTAGATTAAGTTAGGTTAGGTTAGGTTAGGTTAGATTAAGTTAGGTTAGGTTAAGTTAGGTTAGGTCTGGTTAGCCTACGTATGCGCGCGTACGTAGGCTAACCAGACCTAACCTAACTTAACCTAACCTAACTTAATCTAACCTAACCTAACCTAACTTAACCTAACCTAACTTAATCTAGCCTAAACTAACCTAATTTAATCTTTTTACCATGTTTAAGTTAGGTTGGCTTAGCTTATCATGAGCGCTCATGATAAGTTAACCTAACCTAACCTAACTTAAACATGGAGAAATGTTTCTAATTATTTATTAATATTTATTTATACCTAACCTAACCTAGATATCTTTGAGAAATTAGGAACTGAAATGAAAGCTTATTCATTTTCATTGGTAAATTTCAGAATTGAGCTAACTTTTTTTTCTCTTCTGTAAGAAAATTCAGAAGAGAACTTGTAAATTTTGCAGTTCTTCGAGAAAACTCAGAATTAAAGTGGAGCTCCATATCTTCATGAAGAATATTCACAATCAAAGTTTAACTTTTCCTATCTTCTATGAAAAATTTGGAACAGAACTTTAAATTTTTTCATCTCTTTGAGAAAAGTCGGAACTGAATTTAAGAAAATTTATAATTAAAGTGAAACTTTTTATCTTCATGGAAAATAATCACAATCATAATATAACTTTTCCTGCACTATATGTAAAACATTATAACTTAACTTAAAATTTTTTATTAGAAAAATTCTAGTTGAATACTGTTTTTTTGAAATATAGACATTAGTTAGGATGTTCTCAATCAAAGCATGTCCTTCAAAATTATCTCTGGAAAATATCTAACTAGGCTTACAAATTCTACACATACATGAGAAAAGAATTTTAATTGAAGTGGAAATTTTTATATTATTTTTGGAAAATAGATTTGATCAATAACTTATTTCATTTTCATTGAGAAAATTCAGAATCGAAGTTGAACTTTTCTTCTTCCGGGAAAATATTTGGAACAGAACTTTAAATTTTTCATCTCTTTGAGAAAGGTCGGAATTGAATTTAAGAAAATTTAGAATTAAAGTGAAACTTTTTATGTTCCTGGAAAAAAATCAGAATCATAGTATAACTTTTCTTGTCTTCCACGTAAAAATTTAGAACTGAACTTTAAATTTTTTATTTCTTGGTGAAATTGAAACTGAAGTGGAAGCTTCTTATTTTCTCTAGAGAAATTAGTATTTAATTGTGTTCTTTGGTAAAATTCAAAAGAGAACTTGAACTTTTCTATCTTCTATGAATAATTTGGAAGAGTATTTTAAATTTTTTCATCTCTTTGAGAAAAGTCGGAACTGAATTTAAGAAAATTTAAAATTAAAGTGAAACTTTTTATCTTCATAGAAAATAATCAAAAATCATGGTATAACTTTTCCTATCTTCTATGGAAAAATTTGAACTAAACTTTAAATTTTTATGTCTTGATGAACTTAAAACTGAAATGGAAGCTTTTTATTTTCTCTGGAGAAATTAGAATTGAATTGTGTTCTTTGGTAAAATTCAGAAGAGAACTTAAACTTTTCTATCTTCTTTGAAAAATTTGGAACAGTATTTTAAATTTTTTCATCTCTTTGAGAAAAATCTGAACTGAAGTGGAAACTTTTTATATTATTTTGGGGGAATAGAATTGATCATGTCAGAAATAGCAAATTACACAAATCAAATCATAATTTTCAGACAACACACACCTACGAAATACTAAGAAACCTTAGCTCAGAAAAGCCTGAAATAGCCAACTACTCATCCCAAACTGTAGGTTCCAGACAACAAACACCTATGAGTGACTAAGAATCCTATCTATGAAAAGTCCAAAAAGCAAACTACAAATCCCAAATCATAATTTTCTGACAGCACACACCTATGAAAGGCTAAGAAATCTAGCTCAGAAAAGTCAAAAATAGCAAACCACTCATCCCAAATCATAGGTTTCAGTCAAGACACACCTATGAAAGGCTATCCAGCTATGAAAGTTTAGCCTATGAAAGGCTAAACTAAACTAGTTTCTGAGCTGGCTAGAAATCCAGCTCAGAAAAGTCAAAAAATAGCAACCCACACATCCCAAATCATAGGTTTCAGACAACACACACCAACGAAAGACTAAGAAATCTAGCTTAGAAAATCCCGATAAAACTCTAAGCTAAGACTCTAAGGTAAAACTCTAAACTTTTAACTAAAACTAAACTAAGCTAGAACTCTAACAAAACTCTAAGGTAAGACTCTAAGCTAAAACTGTAAACTCTAAAATAAATATTAAATAAACTTCAACTTTAAGTAAAACTCTAAGCTATAACTCTAAGCTAAATCTCTAAATTCTTAACTATATCTAAACTAAACTTCAGAACTAACTAAAAGTCTAAGATAAGACTCGATGCTAAAACTCTAAACTCTTAACTAAAACTAAACTAAACTAGAACTAGAACTAAAACTCTAAGCTAAGACACTAAGCTAAAAACTCGAAACTTTTAATTAAAACTAAACTAAAATAGAACTCTAACAAATACTCTAAGCTAAGGCTCTATGCTACAACCACAACTTAGTTATAGGTAAGAGTTTGAAGTTTTACCTTAGAGACTTAGCTTAGAGTTTTAGGTTGGTTTAGTTTTAGTTAAAAGTTTAGAGTTTTTTAGCTTAGAGTCTTAGCTTAGAGTTTTTGTTAGAGTTCTAGTTTAGTTTAGTTTTAAGTTAAGAGTTTAGAGTTTTTAGCTTAGAATCTTAGCTTAAAGTTTTACTCAGAGTTCTAATTTAGTTTAGTTTATTTACAGTTAAGAATTTAGAGTTTTAGCCTAGAGTCTTATATAATAGTTTTACTTAGAGTTATAGTTTGTTTTGGTTTTAGTTAATAGTTTAGAATTTTAGCTTAGAGTCTTATGTCATAGTTTTAGTTATAGTTCTAGTGTATTTTAGTTTTAGTTAAGAGTTTAGAGTTTTAGCTTATATTCTTAGATTAGATTTTTTGTTATAGTTTAATTTTAGTTTATTTACAGTTAAGAATTTATATTTTTATATTAGAGTCATAGCTTAGAGTTTTACTTAAAGTTTTAGTTTGGCTAAGTTTTAGTTAAGAGCTTCGAGTTTTAGCTTAGAGTCTTAGCTTAGAGTTGTTTGTTAGAGTTCTAGTTTAGTTTAATTTTAGTTAAGAGTTTGATGTTTTACCTTTGAGTTTCAGTTAGAGTTCTAGTTTAGTTTAGTTTTAGTTAAGAGTTTGGTGTTTTACCTTAGATTCTTAGCTTAGAGTTATAGTTTAGTTTAGTTTTACTTAAGATTTTAAAGTTTTAGCTTAGAGTCTCAGCTTAGAGTTTTTGTTAGAGTTCTAGTTTATTTTAGTTTTAGTTAAGAGTTTAGTGTTTTTAGCTTAGAGTCTTAGCTTAGAGTTTATTTTGAAGTTCTAGTATAGTTTAGTTTTAGTTTAGAGTTTTAGCTTAGCTTAGAGTTTTTGTTAGAGTTGAAGTTTAGTTTAGTTGTAGTTAAGAGTTTAGAGTTTTTTTTGTTAGAGTTCTAGTTTAGTTTAATTTTAGTTAAGAGTTTAGAGTTTTTATCTTATAGTTTTTGTTGAAGTTCTTGTTTAGTTTAGTTTTAGTTAATATTTTAGAGTTTTAGCTTAGAGTCTTAGCTTTGAGTTTCTGTTAGAGTTGAAGTTTAGTTTAATTTTAGTTAAGAATTTGATGTTTTACCTTTGAGTTTCAGTTAGAGTTCTAGTTTAGTTTACTTTTAGTTTAGAGTCTAGAGTTTTTTAGCTTAGAGTCTTATCTTAGAGTTTTAGTTAGAGTTCTAGTTTAGTTTAGTTTTGAGTTCTAGTTTAGTTTACATATAGTTAAGAGTTTGGAGTTTTACCTTAGAGACTTAGCTTAGAGTTTTAGTTTAGCTAAGTTTTAGTTAAGAGTTTGGTGTTTTACCTTAGAGTCTTAGCTTAGAGTTTTAGTTAGAGTTCTAGTTTAGTTTAGTTTTAGTTAAGAGTTTTAGTTAGAGTTCTAGTTTAGTTTTTTAGCTTAGAGTCTTAGCTTAGAGTTTTTGTTGAAGTTCTAGTTTAGTTTAGTTTTAGTTAAGAGTTTGGAGTTTTATCTTAGAGTCTTAGATTATAGTTTTTGTTATAGTTCTAGTTTATTTTAGTTTTGAGTTCTAGTTTAGTTTACATATAGTTAAGAGTTTGGAGTTTTACCTTAGAGACTTAGCTTAGAGTTTTAGTTTAGTTTAGTTTTAGTTAAGAGTTTGATGTTTTACCTTAGAGTCATAGCTTAGAGTTTTTTTTAGAGTTCTAGTTTATTTTAGTTATAGTTAAGAGTTTAGAGTTTTTTAGCTTAGATTCTTAGCTTAGAGTTTTTGTTGTCGTTCTAGTTTAGTTTAGTTTCAGTTAATAATTTGGAAATTTATCTTAGAGTCATTGATTATAGTTTTAGTTTTAGTTCTAGTTTGGTTTAGTTTTGAGTTCTAGTTTAGTTTACATATAGTTAAGAGTTTGGAGTTTTAACTTAGAGACTTAGCATATAGTTTTATTTTAGTTTACTTTTAGTTAAGAGTTCGGTGTTTTAACTTAGAGTCTTATCTTAAAGTTTTAGTTAGAGTTCTTGTTTAGTTTAGTTTTAGTTAAGAGTTTTAGTTAGAGTTCTAGTTTAGTTTTTTAGCTTAGAGTCTTAGCTTATAGTTTTTGTTGAAGTTTTAGTTTAGTTTAGTTTTAGTTAATAGTTTGGAGTTTTAGCTTAGAGTCGTAGCTTAGAGTTTTTGTTAGAGTTGAAGTTTAGTTTAGTAATAGTTAAGAGTTTAGAGTTTTAGCTTAGAGTCTTAGCTTAGAGTTTTTGTTAGATTTCGAGTTTAGTTTACATATATTTAACATTTTTGAGTTTTAACCTATATACTTAGCTTAGAGTTTTATTTTAGTTTAGTTTTAGTTAAGAGTTTGGAGTTTTTAGCTTAGAGTCTTAGCTTAGAGTTTTTGTTAGAGTTCTAGTTTAGTTTAGTTAAGAGTTTGGTGTTTTACCTTAGAGTCATAGCTTAGACTTTTAATTAGAGTTCTAGTTTAGTTTAGCTTTAGTTAAGAGTTTAAAATTTTAGTTTAGAGTCTTAGCTTAGAGTTTTTGTTAGAGTTCTAGTTTAGTTTAGTTTTAGTTAAGAGTTTAGAGTTTTTAGATTAGAGTCTTAGCATAGTTTTTGTCGAAGTTCTAGTTTAGTTTAGTAATATTTAATAGTTTAGAGTTTTAGCTTAGAGTCTTAGCTTAGAGTTTTTGTTAATGTTGAAGTTTAGTTTAGTAATAGTTAAGAGTTTAGAGTTTTAGCTTAGAGTCTTAGCTTAGAGTTTTAGTTTAGTTTAGTTTTAGTTAAGAGTTTAGAGTTTTTAGCATAGAGTCTTAGCTTAGAGTTTTTGTTAGAGTTCTAGTTTAGTTTAGTTTTAGTTAAGAGTTTAGAGTTTTTAGCATAGATTCTTAGCTTAGAGTTTTAGTTAGATTTCTAGTTTAGTTTAATTTTAGTTAAGAGTTTAGAGTTTTAGCTTAGAGTCTTAGCTTAGAGTTATATTTAGAGTTGAAGTTTAGTTTAGTTACAGTTAAGAATTTAGAGTTTTAGCTTAGAGTCATAGCTTATAGTTTTACTTAAAGTTGTAGTTTAGTTAAGTTTTAGTTAAGAGTTTAGAGTTTTAGCTTAGAGTCTTACCTTAGAGTTTTTGTTAGATTTCTAGTTTAGTTTAGTTTTAGTTAAGAGTTTAGAGTTTTACCTTAGAGTCTTAGCTTAGAGTTTTATCGGGCTTTTCTAAGCTAGATTTCATAGTCTTTCGTTGGTCTGGATTCTTAGTCCCTCATAGGTATTTGTTTTCTGAAACTTCTAGTTTGGGATGAGTAGTTTGCTATTTCAGGCTTTTATGAGCTAGGTTTTTTAGTATTTCGTAGGTGTGTGTTGACTGAAACTTATGATTTGGGATATGTAAATTACTATTTCGGGCTGTTCTAAGCTAGATTTCTTGTCTTTCGTTGGTGTGTATTGTCTGTTAGGTTGGATTAAGTTCGGTTAGGTTAAGTTAGATTAAGTTAGGTTAGGTTAAGTTAGGTTAGGTTAGGTTAAGTTAGGTTAGGTTAGGACTGGTTAGCCTACGTACGCGCGCGTACGTAGGCTAACCAGACCTAACCTAACTTAACCTAACCTAACTTAATCTAAACTAACCTAACCTAACTTAACATAACCTTACTTAATCTAGCCTAACCTAACCTAATTTAATCTTTTTACCATGTTTAAGTTAGGTTGGCTTAGCTTATCATTAGCGCTCATGATAAGTTAACCTAACCTAACCTAACTTAAACATGGAGAAATGTTTCTAACTATTTACTAATATTTATTTATACCAAACCTAACCTAGCCAATTATTTATGGTGGTTATATGAATGAACTGAATTTAAGAAAAATTAGAAATAAAGTGAAACTTTTTATCTTTATAGTAAATAATCACAATCATATTATAGCAATTCCTATCTTCTATGGCAAAATTTAGAATTGAACTTTAAATTTTTTATGTCTTTGAGAAATTAGGAACTGAAATGAAAGCTTATTCATTTTCATTGGTAAATTTCAGAATTGAGCTAACTTTTTTCCTCTTCTCTAAGAAAATTCAGAAGAGAACTTGTACATTTTGCAGTTCTTCGAGAAAACTCAGAATTAAAGTGGAGCTCCATATCTTCATGAAGAATATTCACAATCAAAGTATAGCTTTTCCTATCTCCTATGAAAAATTTGGAACACCTATGAGGGACTAAGAATCCTAGCTCTGAAAAGTCCAAAAAGCAAACTACACCTCCCAAATCATAATTTTCTGAAAGCACACACCTATGAAAGGCTAAGAAATCTAGCTCAGAAAAGTCAAAATAGCAAACCACTCATCCCAAATCATAGGTTTTAGTCAACACACCCCTACGAAAGGCTAAGAAATCCAGCTCAGAAAAGTCAAAAAATAGCAACCCGCACAACCCAAATCATAGGTTTCAGACAACACACCTACGAAAGACTAAGAAATCTGGCTATGAAAAGTCGGAAATAGCAAATTACACACCTCAAATCATAAGTTTCAGACAACGCACACCTACGAAATACTAAGAAACCTTAGCTCAGAAAAGCCTGAAATAGCAAACTACTCATCCCAAACTATAGGTTTCAGACAACAAACACCTATGAGGGACTAAGAATCCTAGCTCTGAAAAGTCCAAAAAGCAAACTACAAATCCCAGATCATAATTTTCTGACAGCACACACATATGAAAGGCTAATAAACCTAGCTCATAAAAGTCAAAAATAGCAAATTAACCATCCCAAATCATAGGTTTCAGACAACACACACCTATGAAAGGCTAAGAAATCCAGCTCAGAAAAGTCAAAAATAGCAATCCACCCATCCCAAATCATAGGTTTCAGACAACACACACTAACGAAAGACTAAGAAATCTAGCTTAGAAAAGCCCGAAATAGTAATTTACATAACCCAAATCATAAGTTTCAGACAGCATTCACCAACGAAATACTAGGAAACCTTATCTCAGAAAAGCCTGAAATAGCAAACTATTCATCCAAAACTAGAAGTTTCAGACAACAAACGCCTATGAGAGACTAAGAATCATAGCTCTGAAAAGTCCAAAAAGCAAACTATACATCCTAAATCATAATTTTCTGACAACAAACACCTATGAAAGGCTAAGTAATCTAGCTCGGAAAAGTCAAAAATAGCAAACCACTCATCCCAAATCATAGGTTTCAGTCAACACACACCTATGAAAGGCTAAGAAATCCAGCTCAGAAAAGTCAAAAAGTAGCAACCCACACATCCCAAATCATAGGTTTCAGACAACAAACACCTACGAAAGACTAAGAAATCTAGCTTAGAAAAGCCCGATAAAACTCTAAGCTAAGACTCTAAGGTAAAACTCTAAACTCTTAACTAAAACTAAACTAAACTAGAAATCTAACAAAAACTCTAAGGTAAGACTCTAAGCTAAAACTGGAAACACTTAACTAAAACTTAACTAAACTACAACTTTAAGTAAAACTCTAAGCTATTACTCTAAGCTAAAACTCAAAATTCTTAACTGTAACTAAACTAAACTTCAACTCTAACTAGAACTCGAAGCTAAGACTCTATGGTAAAACTCTAAACTCTTAACTTAAACTAAACTAAACTAAAACTCTAACTAAAACTGTAAGCTAAGAATCTATGCTAAAAACTCTAAACTCTTAACTAAAACTAAACTAAACTAGTACTCTAACTACAACTCTAACCTAAGAATCTAATCTAAAAACTCTAAACTATTAAATAAAACTAAACTAAACTAAAACTCTAAGATAAGACTCTAAGATAAAAATATAAACTCTTAACTATTAATAAACTAAAATTCAACCTTAACAAAAACTCTGAGCTAAGACTCTAAGCTAAAACTCTAAACTCTTAACTACTACTAATCTGAACTAGAACTTCGACAAAAACTATGCTAAGACTCTAAGCTAAAAACTTTAAACTCTTAACTAAAACTAAACTAAACTAGAACTCTAACAAAAACTCTAAGCTAAGACTCTAAACTAAAATTCTAAACTCTTAACTAAAACTAAACTAAAATAGAACTCTAATTAAAAGTCTAAGCTATGACTCTAAGGTAAAACACCAAACTCTTACCTAAAACTAAACTAAACTATAACTCTAACAAAAACTCTAAGCTAAGACTCTAAGCTAAAAACTCCAAACTCTTAACTAAAACTAAACTAAACTAAAACTCTAAGCTAAGTCTCTAAGGTAAAACTCCAAACTCTTAACTATATCTAAACTAAACTAGAACTCTAACAAAAACTCTAAGCTAAGACTCTAAGCTAAAACTCTAAACTCTTAACTATTACTAAACTAAACTATAACTCTAACAAAAACTCTAAGCTAAGACTCTAAGCTAAAACTCTAAACTATTAATTAAAATTAAACTAAACTAAAACTTCAACAAAAACTCTAATCTAAGACTCTAAGCTAAAAACTCTAAACTCTTAACTGAAAATAAACTAAACTATAACTCTAACAAAAACTCTAAGCTAAGACTCTAAGCTAAAACTCTAAACTCTTAACTAAAACTAAACTAAACTAGAACTCTAACTAAAACTCTAAGCAATGACTCTAAGGTAAAACATCAAACTCTTAGCTAAAACTAAACTAAACTAGAACTCTAACAAAAACTCTAAGCTAAGACTCTAAGCTAAAACTCGAAACTCTTAACTAAAACTAAACCAAACTACAACTTTAAGTAAAATTCTAAGCTATTACTCTAAGCTAAAACTATAAATTCTGAACTGTAACTAAACTAAACTAAACTAGAACTCTGAATAAAACTCTAAACTACGACTATAAGCTAAAAACTATAAAATATTAAATAAAAATAATCTAAAATAGAACTCTAACAAAAAATCTAAGCTAAGACTATAAGCTAAAAACTCTAAACTATTAACTAAAACTAAACCAAACTAAAACTCTAAGCTAAGTCTCTAAGGTAAAACTTCAAACTCTTACCTATATCTAAGTTGTGGGTGTAAAGGATGGGTACTTCAATTTGTAAAATGGGTTTAGAACGATCACTAAGAAAGGAACTTGCTCTGAAATGTCTTTTGAAAGGTATTTCTTGGTGTTGAGGTATCCAAAAAAGCTGTAAAGTATAATTGTGGGTGAAAAGGATAGATGTTTCAAGTTGGAAAATGGGTTTAGAAGGGACATTAAGAAAAGAAGTTACTCTGAAATGCCTTTTAAAAGGTATTGCTTGATGTTGAGGTATCCAAAAAGCTGTAAAGTATAGTTTTGGGTGAAAAAGATGGGTACTTCAACTTGTAAAAATGGGTTAAGGAATGACATTAAGAAAGGAACTTGCTCTGAAATGCCTTTTGAAAGATATTTCTTGGTGTTATGGTATCTAAAAAGCTGTAAAGTATAGTTGTGGGTGAAAAGGACAGGTACTTCAAGTTGGAAAATGGGTTTAGAAGGGAACATCAAGAAAGGAAGTTGCTCTGAAATGTCTTTTGAAGGGTATTTCTTGGTGTTGAGGTATCCAAAAAAGCCTTATAGTAAAGTAAGTTGTGGTGAAAGGATTGGTACTTCAACTTGTAAAAATGGGCTAAGGAATGACATTAAGAAAGGAACTTGTTCTGAAAAGATATAATATAGCCTTAAAAAAATATTAAAAAATAGGGGCTCAGGGGCCTTTGGGGCGCCGGGGCCCTTTGGGGGGGCCCAGGGGACCTTTGGAGACCGGGGGCTTCCTTCAGGTTGGGGTAGGGGGATCGGCGCCCTTTGGGTCGGGGTAGGGGGATCGGAGCCCTTTGGGGTCGGGGTAGAGGACCTCACAACACTGTTCAAATACAACTTGTTTACTATAACGACCACACTCAAAACCTCTTCTAAAACATCTTCTAAAATCATCTTTTAAAATGTCTCTAACTGTTTCGCCGAAATAATTCCCTAAGATGTCTAAAACGATTTCGCCCAAATAGCCCCTAAACGTAATTTCAGCGCGTTCCTTTTGTTTTGACATCTCTGCGATGTCACATTTGAAATTACTAAGAAACCTGATTCCCGTGTTAATCTATTCATCGCTAAGATCATAACATCCGCTCGGAAACAATTCGCTTGGTAGAACTCCAAAGACATTAATTTAGACATTCGCTCGGAAACAATCCTCTTTGGAAACAGTAAATTAATTCCCCTTTCGTGAATCAATAATTCCCCTTAGAAACAACAAATTAATTCCCCTTTCGTGTCAAATCAATCAATCATGACATCAGCTGTCACGTGTGATCTAAACTTTGCCCTGGAAACAATTCTGGTCGAACTCCAAAGACATTAATTAACTTGACGTCATCTGTCAGACATTAATTAACTTCCCCGGAAACAATTTGATTAATGACTGACAGCACAGGTGTTCCATTTCATTGACCTCATTAACCACGTGTTCTCCCTAGGGACTCTATGCCCATATTTGGTGTTAAAAAAATTTGTAGGTGGCAGCAGGGGTGGGCAATGGGACCTTTACCCCCCTTTCTACTTTTGTAAGTTATTTCCGGGGCATATAAGGTTCTTATTGAAAGAGTGGTTGGATATACTTTGGAGGGGACTCATTGATTTGGTAATCTGAATTTCTAGTTCCCTTTTTAAGAGTCAAAGTGTTGAGAAAACAGTTACCCCCCCCCTGCCCCAAAAGCGTCCTGTTTTCCCAAAATACATTGAAGAAAAAAATTCGATACATTTATTTTATTCAAAATAGTCCAAAGATCATATACAAAGGCTTTTGTGTTTGATACAAACCACCAGAGTCTAGGGGTGGGAGTTATAAGCTCTGCCGCGGGGCATTTAAAGTTTTTATGGAAGGGATGGTTGCTTAACTTTAGAAGATACTCATTTGGTTGGAAATTGGAAATTCTAGTTCACTTTTAAGCGTCAAAAGTGATGGAGTTTATTTAGCACCTCTCCGACAACCCCTCTTTTCACCAAACGCATCTGATTGAAATTACGAGACAGTGATTTTATTAAATATAATTGAAAGAACATTTAATAATGTCTCTAGTGGGTGAAACAACCCCCCAGTGCCTTTGGGATAGGATTTTCAGTTATACCATGTGGGTATATAAAGTTTTTATGGAATGGGTGGTCATATAAACTTCAGATGGTGTTTATTTGAATTGAAATCGGAAGTTATAGTGCCCTTTTTAAGTGTCAAAGGGATTTGAGAGCAACCTGTCCCCCCCCTCGATGCTCATCATTTCCCTAACCACCCCAATGAAAATTTGGATATAGCTATTTTGTGAATCGTAGTTGAAGGTTTCAGAAATTATGTCTGTGAGGAAGACACCCCCCCCCCTAAATCATTAAGGGAAAGGGTTGGAAGTTATGCCCTAGGGACATAAAAGGTTCTTATAGATAGGGTAGTCGTATTTGCTTTGGACAGGGCTCATTGTATTGGTAATAAGAAGTTCTAGTACCCTTTCTCAGAGTCAAAGTTATAAGAGCGCAGCAACCCCAGACCCCCAAAATCCCTACCCTTCCCCAGACACACAAACAGAGGCGCCATTTCAACCAAACCTTAGAGTGGGCAAGCAATCGACATGGGCCCCAAAGCAGGCTTGTATAAAAAAAAATTGCCTCTAGCTTTATCTGAAAAAAACTGCCTTCCGTGGGAGTTACCGTAAAAATTAAGGAAATTGTCTCAATTGCTTTGTCTTTCCTCCTTTCGCTCTTAAGCCATAGGTTTGGAAAAGACCAGATATCTGAAGAAAGCGGAAATGGTATGTGCGATTTAAAAAAAACAGCCGTTTGGGAATCTTCCACTTTTCCGTACCTATAACTTAACGAAAGCCGAACCTCTGTAGAAACTCACGCTTTGACTAAAGTATATTCTGTAGCCGAATTCTTCAGCTCGCCGCTTACAGTAAATACTTTAGTCCAAGTCGGAGTCACGCTCCGGCTATGACGATGCAAAACTTTGCTCGATCAAGTATATTTACGAAATCAAAAAATACAACAAAATTTTGAAGCAGATCAGTGAACACTCGAGGCAACAAGGAGAACCGTCGTGGTTTCATCTTCGCAAAGTCATCAACAAGCTGGTCGAAATCTAAGTTTTTAACTAAATCCTTCTCTGCAAAGATCAAAAGCAGGTGACTAAGACGATCGTCTCCTGTGGTCGAGCGTAGATAGTTCTTCACTATTTCAAGCCCAAAAAACAAGCGTTCATTACTGGCTGTCGTGACAGGAAGTGTGGCAGCAATATGAAGAACTTTGATAATTTCTGAATAGGCCACTGGAAGCGTCTCGATATTATCGATGACGTCCATAAAGGTTTTCGGCTTTGCCTCCTCCTCAAGCAAAAACCACTTGGCAATACCAGCTTGGGCCTCCAGAAGAATCTGGTCAATGTCCATTTCAGAATAAAGTTCAGAGAATTGCTTGAGGAGCCCTGCATCCATGAACTTGGTAGAGCTGGGGTCCAGAGCTTCGAGTGCACTGAGCACTGGAATGCTATCTGTAAACCGTCTGTCGAATTCCACAATCAGACGATCTACAGTCTCCAGGTATTCTCTTTTCAGTTCTTTTGCTAGAGTTGGAGCTCTATTGTCGGATTCGACAAGGTTTTTTCCTAACGTCGAAGTGGTCATGAATTCTTTCAGGTGTTTGATAATTTTTTGGGTTCTTCAAGGTCGTCCCTTCTGACCCACAGAGGAGGATCCGGTCGCGGGTCCATTCACGTCAGGTACTTCAATTTCAAGAGCTTCAGCAAACTCTTTTAACTTCTGCAAAAGCGATTCAAATGAAGTGTCAGAGGGCAGTTCAGCTATTTCCTTCCTTGTTGCTTGTATCAAGTTGCGGGACCTAGATATTACCAGATCAACTGCCTGAAGCTGCTCAGATAGGGAGTTTGTCGTCCTCAGAATTGCTTCCATATTGAGCAACTGGAATTTAACTGTGAAATATTCCATTTTTCTCTGGAGCCCAGCTGCTTCTACTCGAGCTTCACTATCAGCTCCCTCGCTGACTGCATATAGTAGCCTACAGCCAGAACACATTCATATCGGAGTCTTATCTTCGATATTGATTGATACCTGTATGACCATCTTGTGACAGCACTCCTTTCTAATTCCAGGACTGGCATTTGAGTTGCCTTTTGGGACTCGACAAAAAGCTGATGTCTGGTGTTGCTTTTGGAAATGAACGTGTACAGATTTTGGACTAACGAAAAAAATGAGCCAACAGTCCCAGAACCTTCAACGCAGTTTGCAATGACCAAATTTAGTCTATGCGCATGGCAATGAATGTATATTGCTTGTGGCGTTTTCGCTCTTAGTTGCGCTTGAACACCAGAGAAGGGCCCGCTCATCACGCTTGCTCCGTCGTAGCACTGAGCAACACAATAGTTTCAGTCGAGACCAAGTTTCGCCACTGTGTCGTAAATGAAGCTGGCTAAACTCTTAGCATCCAGGCTTTTCCTATGGTAGCACCCTATTGGTCTTTCTCGTACTTTTCCCTCGTCGAAGTACCCCAGAGGAATGGCGAGCTGTTCTTTCTTCGAATTATCTTTTGTCTCGTCGACAAGAACAGCTAAGTATTTGGAACGCTTAACTTCTTGTACTATTGTAGACCGAAGCCTAGATCCGATAACTGAAATTCGATTGTTCTGGTATTTGTGGGACGTATAGTGGCCGTATTGTCTTTGTAGCTGGTTGAAAAGCGTATGAGAATACTCGGCGAGAAGATTGCAAGTTTTGACGAAATGTCCTTTGTTTGCCAAAGATTCACTCTCATCGTGGCCGCGAAAGGCTGTACCCAGTCGCCCTAGTAGGGCCGTTACTTTCAGCAAAGCCTTTACGTGTTCCCTGTTTTCATTCATCTCCTTATTACTGTCCGTTGACAAAAATGATGCGATGGGTTGCATCTCCTTGGCTTGTATAGCTTTGAACTTCGTCCACGAAACTGCGCTGTCCCTGTGGCGTTCACTTTTTACATACTCTTCCAGAACGCTTGAAATGTCCTTCCATCTTCTAACGCCGGTCTCGATGAAATGCTTTGCCCTGTATGTCTCTCTACGAAGGGTTGAAGTGCCACGAAAATGTCTACAGCAGAAACAGAAAACCGAATTTTCTTTAACTGAGTACTCAAGCCAAGGATGCTTTCCATAATACGAAATATTAAAAGACCGTCTTAGCTTGCCGTTTGCTAAAACCTGTGCAGGGTACCGTAGCAGCTGTAGTTGACATGGATGGTCGTGGGAGGATGAAGAAATATCAGTAGGACCACTTGAACGATGGTGCTCTTCATCTCGAGTCGTATCTCGTCCAGATTATGCCTCTTGAGCAGTGACAGGCGCAGTGTCTCTTTGAGTTGTCTTTTTTTATACTAGCTCGGTCTGACCGACCACAACGTCCTTCGAAGGACCCAAAGCGACAGCAATGGATTGTTCGGGTGCTGAGTCAGGCACCTGAAAGATATACCCAAAGGTCTTCAAAGGTACTTTGAAGAACTCATTTTCAACATTTAAACAGTTGCCTTTTTTCAGTATGTTAAGTCCAAACTGCGTAGCAGTTTTCGCTTTCGGCACAGCAGTTCGGGAAAAATAGTGCTAGAACTCCTCCATGGTGTGACAGTTTACTAAAGTATATCGAACTTCGGAAAACAAACAGGAAATTTCAGCAAAGCCAAAGAGGGCATTTTTCGGATGATTATACATGCATTGATCCTTATCTACCCGTAAAGACAATAATAGAAACTTTGGGCTTAATGCAATAGAAACCCAAATCGCAAAAAGCCTTTGCAGTAGTCCTTGAATGAATGATTCGGGTGTCATGACAGATCGCAAATAAGCTAAAGGCGCGTTCGATTTGCTGTAGTTTCAGTTACGTCCTTCTCCGTTGTGGGCTTATTTGCATTTTTTCTGCGACGTTCTCCCATTTAGCCTGAAAAACTACTGATAATGTGACCGCCAAACAGGTTCATAATTTTGGACCAAATGGTGAAACGTGAAGCGTGACTACAGCAAATCGAATGCGGCCTTATATCACCAGTCGGCATTGTAGCAAATCGAATGCTATAGGCACTGCCAAACTAAGTGGTTCCATCAATAAAAAAAGAGAAAGAAAAGAAAAAAACGACAATCTTTGGCTTATGCCCCTTAACCCATGTAGCATTGTTATCCATAAAATCAACAGCAATGCCAAACTTTGTGGTTCCATCAATAAAAAAAAAAAAAAAAAAAAAAAACCACAAAATTTGGCTTATGCCTCTCAACCCATGTAGCATTTTTATACATAAAATTAAAAGTGCTTTGCAGAAGAAAAAAGAACAAAACAAAACAACATAGAGGTAATCTTAATCAAACAGTTCGTGGTAACGAATTGTAAGTAAGAAGCGACCCGGCTCAATGGTAACAGAAACTCCAGAGAACCGGTTTTTGATACCAATAGATACATCGAAAGGAGCAGATTTCAATGCTGATTTCAAATATATAACTCTCATCAAGTTTAGTGCTACCCATCAAAAGTTACGCACCTGAGAAAATTTGGCTGATTTTCAAAAAAAGGGGGAAAGACCCCTTAAAAGTTTTAGAACCTTAATGAAAATCACACCATCATATTCATCGTATCAGGGAACCCTACTGTAGAAGTTTCAAGCTTCTATATACAAAAATGCGAAATTTTGCTATTTTTGCCAGAAGACATATCAGGGTTGCGTGTTTTTTTTTTTCCAGGGGTAATCGTATCGACCCAGTGGTCCTTGAATATCGTGATAGGGCTCATTGGAACGGAAATTAAAAGTTCTGGTGCCCTTTTTAAGTGACCAAAAAATGGAGGGCAAATAGGCCCCCTCCCACGCTAATTTTTTCCCAAAGTCACCCGATCAAAATTTCGAGCTAGCCATTTTGTTCAACATGGCCGAAAATATGATAACTATTTCTCTTAGGATGACTTGATCCCCCGAAGTCCCCGGGGGGAGGGCTAAAAGTTATGAACTTTACCCAATGTTAACATATAGTATTGGCTATTGGGAAGTATACAGAAGTTTTCAGGAGGTTTTTTTTCTGGTAGTTGGGGGGGGGGGGTCGGGGTTTATGTTGGAGGATCTGTTAAAGAAGGAAGTTTTCATGGGGGAAAGGAAATTGCCATGAAGGGGGCGCCGGACTTGCCAGCATTATTTATTAGTTATTGGGAAGTATACAGACATTTTCAGGAAGGATTTTTTTCTGGAGGGGGGGGGGGCTGGATGAGGGGGTTATTCGGGAGAATATTTCCGTGGAGGATGTTTCTTTGGGGTAAGGGACATTTCTATGAAGGGGGAGCCGGATTTCCAAGCATTAATTAAAAAACAATCAGAAATTAAATTTTAAAAAACAAGTTTTTTCAACTGAAAGTAATAAGCAACATTAGAACTTAAAACGAACAGAAATTATAACGTATATGAGGGGTTTCTCCCCCAAGTCAATGCCTCGCTCTTTACGCTACAGTTTTTTTTAAGTGCTTTTAAAAGAGCTATCTATTCTAATTAAACAGCCTTTTTGATTCAGGGTTTTGTGAATTAATTTTTTTTTTAACTTTTAACGTAAAGAACGTGGTATTGACCAAGGGGAGAACCCCCTCATATACGTAATAACATATACATAATAAAAGAAAAATCAAAAAAAACAAGCGATACGGCTCAATAGTAATCGAAACTTTTAAAAACGTAATTTTGATGTCAATAAATGTATCAAAAGAATGGGCTTATAATGCTGATTCTAAATATATAAATTTTATTAAGTTTAGCAATACTCATCATAGGCTACGATCCTTACAAAATTTACCCGATTTTTAAAGAGGGGGGAAACATCCCCTACAAGTGAAAGAATTTTAATGAAAATCAAACCGTCAGATTCAGCATATCAGAAAACCCTATTACATAGGTTTCAAGCTCATATCTGCAAAAATCTGCAACTTTGTATTTTTTGCCAGAAGAAAAATATACGAATATAGAAGTTAGTTACGTAAGTTAATTTGTAAATTACGTCATAACCAAATTTAGAGACATCCATTTAGCAAAAGAAAAGTAAAATTGTTATGCAATTTTTTTTTACTTATTCAATGACGGTGAGCCAAAATAAAAGCTGTATTAACTAAAAAACGATCAGAAATTAAATAAAAAAAACAAGTTTTTTAAACTGAAAGTAAGGAGCGACATTAAAACTTAAAACGAACAGAAATTATTCCGTATATGAAAGGGGCTATCCCCTCCTCAACGCCTCGCTCTTTACGCTAAAGTTTGACTTTGTCTCACAACTTTATTTTTTTAAACAATAAAAAACTTTAGCGTAAAGAGCGAAGCGTTGAGGAGGGGACAGCCCATTTCATATACGGCATAATTTCTGTTCGTTTTAAGTTTTAATGTCGCTCCTTACTTTCAGTTTAAAAAACTTGTTTTTTTTATTTCATATATTGGAAACGAGGTCTTCGGCATATCCAGTATTATTTTGTATTTATTATTTTTCAGTAAAAGGCTAGTTAATTTTAAAGATAACTATACTGCATTGGTTTAGGGGTTATAATTTTTCTTTTATTAAAGAAGAATTAAATGACAGAAAAAAAGGAAAGATCTAAGAAGAAAACTAGAAAGTAAAAGAGGCTACCTAACTTTTTTTTAGTGCCATAGGAAGTTCCCAAAGGGACCAAGCTGGTCAACTGATAATTCCTTTGAGGTGACTTTCGGCGTTTTCCTAGCAGGTATGCTGGAACTTTTTGAGGGATTGCCCTTTCCTGAACTTTAAGAAGAAAATTTACTCCGATTAATAGAAAAAATAAAAAAAAATAGGCTTTCCGATGATATATGTTTCATTAAAACTGAACATCTCTATCTTCGGGAAAAACCGTATGAAGTTATATGGGTTTTCTAAGATTTCCGGGAAAGTAAGTATCGGCTTTTAGTTTTGTGGCGATTATTCGAATTTCTTATCAAAGCTCTACAAGCCAGGGCAAGACTACCCAATTAATTCTAAATAGTTTGGCCAGACAAACTAAAACAATCTATGATGGGCGAGATAGGGTGAACATTTAAGGTGCCGCATCCCCTTAACACCATATAAACTACCCAGCACGGTTCAGAATAGTAACTTTGGTCCACCAGATCGCGAAAAAAAAGAAACGACTTTATAAACCACAAATACTGTAGGTTACTTACTTGCCGAGCGGGTTCACTTGGCTTTTGCTTCTTAATCTGTCTGTTCACTTGGCTTTTGCTTCTTAATCTGTCTGTTCAGAGAAGCTTGCTTTTCTGCTTCTTTCTCCTTCTTCAATGCTGCTAATTTACGCTTTTGAGCTCCTGACAAACTCTTGAATTCTCAATGGCTCTTCAGCTGCTGATATTAGATAATAAACTGGCGATCTGGGCGAATAATACATGGGTTAAATATGGATGGTCTTACGGTTTTAAACAAATTCATTCTTTTAAACTAATCTTTATAATTTCCCGAATTTCCTTTTTGCCGCTCCCGACAAAGATGCCGCTTCTAAGAACAATTGCACTCTTCCATTCTATAAGACATTATAGGATTACAATTCAACGGAATCAAAACTAAAATACTTGGCCGGCACAAAAACTTAAGCCTCCAAAAATAAGTAGAAAGTACGTAGATAAGTAGATTTAATATTTGGAAGTAGAATAGTCCCAAAATAGGTATTCTACTACCAAAATAAGTAAAAGTGGAAACACTGCTCATGATAGCACATAAGAAAGATGTTGAATCAATAAAATCAAAAACTGATCGGTCACTTCAACCCTTGCACGAACGACCCAGTTGCTCTATTAATCTCACTATTATCTAAGTTAATCTACATATAAATGTAGCAGTTTCAAAATTTTGGCTAATTGCTAATTGTAATTTTGTTCCTGTATATTATTTAAAGGAAAAAAAAACCCTTTTTGGGAGGAAGCTTGGGCCCCCCCCCAGAAAAATTAGGGTGAGCAATGCCCCACCCTTGCCCCCCCCCCCCAAATGGCGCCCCTGCACATAAACACTTCGTTTTTTCCGATATGTATACAATAGATATTTTGATACAGTCCTTTTATTCAAAATGGTCTAAATATCATGTAACAAGGCTTTTGAGACTGATACAAACGGCCAGAGCCTGAGGGTGAGGGTTGTAGGTTATGAAATTGGGGTATTTAAGGCTCTATTCGAAGACATCGTTGCATAAACTTTGTTGAAATTGGCTAAATTTGTTGAAATTGGCTAAATTTGTTGAAATTGGAAATTCTCGTTCTCTTTTAAGAGTTAATAGTGATGGAGGTCAATTAGCCCCCCCCCCCACCCAACTAACCCGCTTTTCACTAATTGTATCTAATTGAAATTGTGCGAGGGCAGTTTTGTTTAAAATAGTCCAAAGAACAAATAACAATGCCTCCAGTGTTAGCACAACCCCCAGAGGCCTGGAGCAAGGGCTTCAGGGCTCTAAGGTTTTTAGGGAATGGGTAGTCGTACGTTTTTTATAATGTATTACGGTAATTACTTGGCTAAAAAAAAAAAAAAAAAAAAAAAAAAAAAAAAAAAAAAAAAACTGTCTTCCTACTTTAGTAACTGAAATAAATGAGCACTTGAACAAGGTCTAGACCCTACTCATCCATCTAGTTCCCCAGGACAAAACAGTATATCAAATTCGACAATCCGAAAATCAAGTCCAAAATAAAGCAAAAATCAGCATCAATAAGTATACGTCAATGTTCCGAAACCAAGCTATAGCACCTTAAATCTACAAAAACATTATATTCTTAAGGTGATCACCATATATAGGGGCGCATCAGATGAAAACTCATTTCCTAAATGAGTTTTAGTGCTTAAATTTCACTACCCAGGCAATATGAGCACGCAATGCCATATTCTGGCATACCCCAATGAAGTGACACCTATGGAACAAACATGAGAAAAATTCAAAAATTCAAAAAATAAAAATAAATACCCCAGAAAAATTATTTCAAGCATCCTTAACCAACCTTCAAATAACACTGAGAGCAAAGCTTTCAGCCGATTTAAATACAAATAAATAAATAGCACTAGCCCTCCCCCCGGAACAATTTCACTCTCATTCAAATTCTAAGAATTAAATTCCGAATATCACACCTCAATCTTTACCACATGTGTCGCAATCTGCCCTAAGCTACCGGGAAGATAAACCAGATTCCTTCAGCAAGTTACCGTAAAATATCATTCAAGATATCTTGATAACTTTTATTATACTTCTGTAAAAGCTCATTATACTTAAAACAAAGCTTTTTAAATTGCCAAGCAAGTTTTTTGGCGGAAAAACCTCTTACGATTAGCTTCTTGCTAAGTAACATACATCTATTTCTAAAATCGATGTAATAGCCATGGAAGGGGTCTTAATTGCCTTCCAATCACTTTTGACCCTTTAAAAGGACACTAGAACTCTCAATTTCCAATCCAATTAACCCCCTTCGAAGTCTATACGATGACCTCTTCGATATATAGCGCCTCTGGGAATAAATAAATAATAATAATACATAATAAAGCATTGCAGCCGTATGACCTTTACTATAGGTAGCGCTATAGTGTTGCCTTTGATACTGATTATACCTTCAATAATTTCAAAAGTCATTGTGCAAAACATACAGAATAAAACAGGAATAAAAGTAACTACTGAAGTAAGACGTCAATATCACCGAATAAAAGCAAGCTTATGAGGATTTGTTTTTCAAAAATACTGATTACACTTTCAATAATTTCAAAAACATTTTACGAAACGTAGAAAAATAAAAACAGAAATAAAACAGACTACTGAATTAAGAGGTCAATAATTTTGAATAAAAGCAAGTTTATGAGGATCCTTTCAGAAAATACTGATTATACATTTAATAATTTCAAAAGTCATTGTAAAAAACATCGAAAAGTAAAACAGAAATAAAAAAAAAACTAATGAAGGAAGACGTCAATAGTATCAAATAAAAGCCAACTTATGATGATCTTTTTAAAAATACTGATAATACCTTTAATAATTTCAAAAGTCATTGTAAAAAACCTAGAATAATATAAACAGAAATAAAACAAACTACGGAAGTAAGACGTCAATGGTATCTAATAAAAGCAAGCTTATGAGGATCTTTTCAAAAATAGTGATTATACGTCCAATAGTTTCAAAAATCATTTTACAAAACATAGAAACGTAAAAACAGAAATAAAAAAACCACCACTGCAGTAAGATGTCAATACTATCGAATAAAAGCAAGCTTATGAGGATCTTTTCAAAAATACTGATTATATCGTCAATAATTTCAAAAAGTCATTGTACAAAACATAGAAAAATTAAAACTCAAATTAAACAAACTACTGAAGTAAGACGTCAATAGTATCGAATAAAAGCAAGCTTATGAGGATCTTTTCAAAAATACCGATTATACCTTTAATAATTTCATAAATTCATTGCACAAAACTTAGAAAATGAAACCAGAAATAAAACAAACTACTGAAGTAAGACGTCAATTTATCGAATAAAAGCAAGCTTATGAAAATCATTTCAAAAATAGTGATTATACCTATAATAATTTCAGATGTCATTGTACAAAAATCGAGAAATAAAATCAGAAATAAAACAAACTGATGAAGTAAGACATCAATAGTATTGAATAAAAGCAAGCTTATGAGAATCTTTTCAAAACTACCGTTTATACTTTTAATAATTTGAAAAAGTCTTTGTACAAAGATAGAAAAATAAAAACAGAAATAAAACAAATTACTTAAGTAAGACGTCAATAAAATCAAATAAAAGAAAGGTTATGAAGATCTTTCAACAAAATAGTAATCATACCGTCTTTATTTCAAAAGTCACAGTACAAAACATTGAAATAAAAACAGAAAGAAAACTATTGCAGTAAAACGTCAATAGTATCAAATAAAAGCAAGCTTATTAGGATCTTTTCAAAAATAGTGATTATACTTTCAATAATTTCAAAAGTCATGGTACAAAACACAAAAAAATAAAAACAGAAATAAAAAAAAAATTCTGAAGTAAGACGTCAATAGTATCGAATCAAAGAAACTTGTGAGGATCTTTTCAAAAATAGTAATTACACCTTGAATAATTTAAAAAGTCATTGTACAAAACATTGAAAAATAAAAACAAAAATAAAACAAACTACTGAATTAAGACGTCAATAGTATTGAATAAAGCAAGCTTATGAGGATCTTTTCAAAAATACCGATTTTACCTTTAACAATTTCAAAAAGTCATTGTACAAAACATAGAAAAATAAAAACAGAAATTAGAACAGAGATAACTACAAAACTAAGACGTCAATAGAATCAAATAAAAGCAATCTTATGAAGATCTTTTCAAAAATACTGATTATACCCTCTACTACTACTACTACTACTAACAACTCATCGCAGCACCAGGCCGCCTGAGGCCAACACAGCTACGCAAGCTCCTCCTCCATCCCAATCTATTCAAAGCCTCCGCTTTTAAACCCACCCACGAAGTTCCCATTTCCTTTAAGTCTTTCTTTATGACGTCCTGCCACCCCAGAAGAGGAAGACCTGCTTTCCGTTTAGTCCTAGATGGCTGGCCGTAGAGAAAAGAACGCCTCAACCTTTATTTCATTATAGCCCTAGAGAGCGGTATTGAACCATATTTTTCATATAGCCTAGTGTTTGCGGTCAGTTAGCCGGGTACCTAGAACAATCCTTAAGTAATATCTCTGGAAAACCTCTAGCAAATCTTCATCCACTTCTCTGAGCGCCAATGCTTCAGAGCCATATTTGACCATTGTCATCACTATAGCTTCTAATATTCTAATCTTGGTTTGCAGACTTATTTTCCTATTCTTCCTAACTTTTTTTTTAACTGTGAAAAGCACCCTGAGCCTTGGCTATTCTACTTTTAACATCTTCACTGCTCCCACCATCTTTACTAATAATATTACCAAGGTTGGTGAAGCTTCCAACCAGAACAATCTTTTCATTACCCAACGTCACCTTTTCATCTTCACTTATTCCTAGCCTTAGTGACTTAGTCTTCTTAACATCAATTTTCAAACCTATTCTAGCACCTCGAACTTGCAAAACCTCTAAGACTTCATTCATTTTGCTCAAACTTTCATCTCAGATGCTTATTTCATCAGCACAATCTAATTCCAGGAGACTTTTCCTCTCCATTTGATTCCGTTGTCTCATATTGCCTTTACTGTGCTCCTTAAGACAAAGTCCATCAAAATAATCCATGTAAAGCGGGAAAAAGAACACAACCTGATTAACTTCTGATTTAATAGAAAACCAACACCTTCAATAATTTCAAAAGTCATTGTATGAAACATAAAAAAATAAAAATAGAAATAAAACAGACTACTGAAGTAAGAGGTCAATAATATTGACTAAAAGCAAGCTTATGAAGATCTTTTCAAAAATACTGATTATACATTCAATAATTTCAAATGTCATTGGAACAAAACAACTGTAAAACAAACGACTGAAGTGACACGTCAATAGTATAAAATAAAAGCATTCTTATTAGGATCTCTTTAAAAATACTAATTACCCATACAATAATATAACAATTCATTTTGAAAGGCATAGAAAATGAAACAAGAAATACAAATGAATAAATAAGTAAGATGTAAATAGTATTGAAAAAAGCAAGCTTATGAGGATCTTTCAAAAATAGTGATTATACCTTCAATAATTTCAAATGTCATTGTACAAAACCTAGAAACATAAAAATAGAAATAAAGCAGACTACCACTTAAGTATGAAGTTAATAGTATTGAATAAAATCAAGCTTTGATGGGTCTTTTTAAAAAATAATCATAGCGCCTTTAATAACTTCAAAAGTCATTGTAAAAAACAAAGAAAACACATATAAAACAAATTAATGAAGTATGACGTCAATGTTATCTACTAAAAGAATGCTTTGATGGATCTTTTCAAAAATACTGTTTATACCCCTAATAAATTCAAAAAGTCATTGTACAAAACATCGGAAAATAAAAACAGAAATAAAACAAACGACTGAAGTAAGACATCAATAGTATCGAATAAAAGCAAGCTTATGAGGATCTTATCGAAAATACTGATTATACCTTCAATAACTTCAAAAGTTTTTTACGAAACATTAAAAAATAAATAAAACAAACTACTGAAGTAAGACGTTAATAGTATCTAGTAAAAGCAAGCTTATGAGGATCTTTTCAAAAATACTGATTACGCCTTCGATAATTTCAAGTCATTGTACGAAACATAAAAAAAAAAAAACAGAAATAAAACAAACTAGTGAAGTAAAACGTCAATAGTATCGAATAAAATCGAGCTCATTAGAATCTTTCTTAAAATAATCATTACACCTCCAATAATTTCAGAAGTCATTTTGAAAAAATTAGAAAAATAAAAACAAAGATAAAGCATGTTACTGAAATAAGACGACTATATTATCCAAAAAAAGCAAGCTTACGAGGATCTTTTCAAAAATACTGGTTATACGCTCAATAATTTCAAAATTCATTGTAAAAAACATCGAAAAATAAAAATAAAATTATACTAACTACTGAAGTGAGACGTCAATAGTTTTGAATAAAAGCAAGCTTATGAGGATCTTTTTCAAAAATACTGATTATACCTTCAATAATTTCATAAGTCATTGTACGAAACATAAGAAATTAAAAACAAAAATAAAACAAACTACTGAAGTAAGACGTGATTGCTATCGAATAAAAGCAAACTGATGAAGATCTTTTCAAAAATACTAATTATACCTTCAATAATTTAAAAAATCATTGTACAAAGCATAGAAAATTAAAAACAGAAATAAAAAAAACTACTGAAGTAAGACGTCAATAGTATCGAATAAAAGCAAGCTTATGAGGATTTTTTCAAAAATACCGATTATACCTTCCATAATTTCGAAAGTCATTGTAACAAACATTGAAAAATTAAAACGGAAATAAGAAAAACTACTGAAGTAAGGCGTCAATAGTGTCAAATAAAAAAATGCTTATGAGGATCTTTTAAAAAATACTGCTTATACCTTCAATAATTCAAAAGTCATTTCACAAAACTTAGAAAAATAAAAACATAAATAAAACAAAATACTGAAGTAAGATGTTAATAGTATCGAATAAAAGCAAGCTTATATGGATCTGTTCAAAAATACTGATTATAACATCAATAATTTCAAAAGTCATTGTTCAAAACATAAAAAAATAAAAACAGAAACAAAACAAACTACTGAATTAAAACGTAAATAGTATCGAATAAAAGCAAGCTTATGAAGATCGTTCAAAAAATACCGACTATACCTTCAATAATTTCAAAAGTCACTGTAACAAACATCAAAAAATAAAATCAAAGATAAAACAGACTACTGAAGTAGGACGTGAATAGAATCGAATAAAAGAAAACTTATGAGGATATTTACAAAAGTACTGATTATACCTTCAATAATTTCAAAAGTCAATGTAAAAAATATAGAAAAAGAAAGCTTATGAGGATCTTTTCTAAAAGACTGATTATACCTTGAATAATTTCGAAATTCATTGTAAAAAACATAAAATAAAATAAAAACAGGAATAAAAAAAACTACTGAGGTAACACATCAATATTATCGACTAAAAGCAAGCTTTTAATGATCTTTTCAAAAATACTGATTATACCTTCAATAATTTCAAAAAGTCTTTGTTCAAAACATAAAAAAAAACAAAAACAAAACTAACTACTGAAGTAAGACGTCAATAGTATCGAACAAAAGCAAGCTTCTGAGGGCCTTTTCATAAATACTGATTATACCTTCAATAATTTCAAAGGTTATTGTACAAAACATCGACAAATAAAAACAGAAATAAAACAAACTACTGAATTATTACGTCAATAGTATCGAATAAAAGCTAGCTTGTGAGGTTCTTTTCAAAAATACTTATTATACATTCATTAATTTCAAAGGTCATTGTTCAAAACATAGAAAAATAGAAAAAGAAAAAAAAGAAACTACTGTAGTAAGACGTCAATAGCATCGAATAAAAACAAGCTTATGAGGATCTTTTAAAAAACACTCATTACACCTTCAATAGTTTCAAAAGTCGTTGGAAAAACATAGAAATAAAAACAGAAATAAAACAGACTACCACTGAATTATGACGTTAAGAGTATCCAACAAAAGAAAGCTGCTCAGGACATTTTTAAAAAATACTGATTATACCTTCAATAATTTCAAAAGTCACTGCACAAAACATAGAAAAGTAGAAACAGAAATAAAACAAACTAATGCAGTGAAATGTCAATAGTATCAAATTAAAGCAAGCTTATGAAGATCTTATCAAAGACGTCAAGCTTATCGTCAATAATTACAAAATTCATTGTATAAAACATGGAAAAATAACAATAGAAATAAACAAACTATTGAATTAAGACGTCAATAGTATCGAATAAAAGCAAGCTTATAAAGATCTTTTCAAAAATACTGACATGCCTTCAATAACTTCAAAAGTCATTCTACAAAACTTCAAGAAAAAACAGAAATAAAACTAACTACTGAAGTAAGATGTCAATAGAATCGAATAAAAGAGAGCTTATAAGGATCTTTTCAAAAGTACTGATTATACCTTCGATAGTTTCAAAGGTCATTGTACAAAAAAATAGAAATAAAACAAACTAATGAAATAAGACGTCAATAGTATCGAATAAAATCATGCTTATGAGAATATTTTCAATAATACTGATTATACATTCAACAAATGCAAAGGTCATTGTACAAAACATAGAAAAATAAAAAAAGAAATAACACAAACTACTGAAGTAGGACGTTAATAGCATCGAACAAAATCAAGCTTATGAGGATCTTTTCAAAAATAGTGGTTATACGCTCAATAATTTCAAAATTCATTGTAAAAAACATCGAAAAATAAAAATAAAATTATACTAACTACTGAAGTAAGACGTCAATAGTATCTAATAAAAGTAAGCTTATGTGAGCTTTTTTAAAAAATAATGACTGTATCTTCAATAATTTTAAAAGTTCCTTGTACGAAACATAGAAAAAAAAAACAGAAATAAATCGAACTACTTAAGTAAGACGTGATTGCTATCGAATAAAAGCAAACTGATGAAGATCTTTTCAAAAATACTCATTACACCTTCAATAATTTAAAAAGTCATTGTAAAAGCATAGAATATTAAAAACCGCAATAAAAAAAACTACTGAAGTAATACGTCAAAAGTATCAAATCAAAACGAGATTATGATGATATTTTCAAAATACAGATTATATCTCCAATAATTTAAGAAGTCATTTTACAAAACTTAGAAAAATAAAAACATATATAAAACAATACACTGAAGTAAGGTTTTAATAGAATCGACTAAAAGTAAGCTTATGTGGATCTTTTCAAAAATACTGATTATAACATCAATAATTTCAAAAGTCATTGTAAAAAACATAGTAAAATAAAAACAGGAATAAAACAAACTACTTAAGTAAGAAATCAATAGTATTGAATAAAAGCATGCTTAGGGGGATCTTTTCAAAAATACTTATTACGCCTTCAATAATATCAAAAGCCATTATACGAAACATATAAAAAAAAAAATAGAAATAAAAGTAACTACTGAAGTAAGATGTCAATAAAATGGAATAAAATCAGGATTATGAGGATTTAAAAAATACCGACTATACCTTCAATAATTTCAAAAGTCACTGTAACAAACATCAAAAAATAAAATCAAAGATAAAACAGACTACTGAAAAAGGACGTGAATAGAATCGAATAAAAGCAAGATCGATATTAGAATTCCAAAAATACTCATTACACCTTCAATGCTTTCAGAAATAACTGGGAAGCACATTTGATCACAAACACAGAAATAAAACAAACTACCACTTAAGTAACACGTTAATAGTATGCAATGAAAGCACGCTTCTCAGGGCCTTTTCTAAAACACTGATTATACCTTGAATAATTTCAAAATTTATTGTAAAAAACGTAAAAAAATTAAAACAGGAATAAAACAAACTACTGAGGTAACACATCAATATTATCGACTAAAAGCAAGCTTTTAATGATCTGTTTCAAAAATACTGATTCAATAATTTCAAAAAGTCTTTGTTCAAAACATAAAAAACAAATAAAACAAACTACTGAAGTAAGACGTCAATAGTATGGAAAAAAAGCTAGCTTGTGAGGATCTTTTAAAAGATACTTATTATACATTCATTACTTTCAAATGTCATTGTACAAAACAAAGACAAATATAAAAATTTGTTACCCGCTTAAACGAAGCAATACACCAAAATTGTTTAACCGTAAATTGCGTGGGATTATCCTTTCAAAAATACTCATTATACGCTCATTAATTTCCAAGGTTATTTCACAAAACATATAAAAATAAAAACAGAAATAAAACTAACAAGTAAAGTAATATGCTAGTTAAATCGAAAAAAAGCAAGCTTATGAGGATCTTTTAAAAAATACTGATTATACCTTCATTAATTTCAAAAGTCATTGTTAAAAACATAGAAAAATAAAAAAATAAATAAAACAAAAAGCTGTAGTACTACTCCTATGTTAACGAAAGAAGCGATCTCATGATGCGATGATCAAAAATACTCATTAACCCTCAACTGATGTCAAACGTCACATGGAGGAAACTAGAAATAAAAACTGGACTAAAGAGGATTACCGAATTTAGGTGTTAAAAGTAGCCAATAATTGCAAGCTTAGGAGGACCTTTTCAAAAATACTGATTTTACCTTTAATAATTTCAAAAGTCATTCCCCGAAGCTTAGAAAAAACAGCAATAAATCTAACTACTGAAGTAAGATGTTAATAGAATCGAATTAAATCAAGCTTATAACGATATTTTCAAAAACATTGATTATACCGTCAATAATTACAAACGTCATTGTACGAAACATAGAAAAATAACAATAGAAATAAAACAAACTACTAAATTAAGACGTCAATAATATCGAATAAAAGAAAACTTATGAGAATCTTTACAAAAGTACTGATTATACCTTAAATAATTTCAAAAGTCAATGTAAAAAATATACAAAAATCAAAAAAGAAATAAAATAAACTACTCTAGTAAGACGTCAATTGTATCGAATAAAAACAAGCTTATGAGTGTCTTTTCAAAAATACTGATTATGCCTCCAATAATTTCAAAGTCCCTGTACAAAACATAGAAAATCAAAGACAGATATAGAGCAAACTACCACTGAAATAAGACGTCAATAGTATCGAATAAAAGAAAGCTTATGAGGATCTTTTCTAAAAGACTGATTATACCTTGAATAATTTCAAAATTCATTGTAAAAAACATAAAATAAAATAAAAACAGAAATAAAACAAACTACTGAAGTAAGACGTCAATAGTATCGACTAAAAGCAAGCTTTGATGGATCTTTTCAAAAATACTGATTATGCCTTCAATAATTTCAAAAAGTCATTGTTCAAAACATATAGAAATAAAAATAGATACAAAAGAATCTAATTATGTAAGTCGTCACTATTATGGAATAAAAGCAGGCTTCTGATGATCATTTCAAAAATACTAATTATGCCTTGAATAATTTCAAAGTTCATTTTAAGAAAATAGAAAAATAAAAACAGAAATAAAACAAATAATTAAGCATGCCGTTATTAGTATCGACTAAAAGAAAGATTAGGAGTGTTTTTTCGAAAATACTTATTATACCTTGAATAATTTCAAAGTCATTGTAAAAAAAATAGAAAAACAATAAAAAGAAATAAAACAAACTAATGAAGTAAAACGTCAATAGTATAGACTAAAGACAAGCTTGCGAGGATCTTTTCAAAAATATTCATTATACCTCAAAAAATTACAAAAGTCATTGTACAAAAGATCGAAAAATAAAAAGAGAAATAAAACAAATTACTGAAGTAAGACGTCAATAGCATCGAATAAAAGCAAAATCATGATTATCTTTTCTAAAATACTGATTATACCTTCAATAATTTCAAAAGTTATTGTACAAAGCATAGAAAAATAAAGACAGCAATAAAAAAAACTAATAAAGTAAGACGTCAATGGTATCGAATAAAAGCAAGCTTATGTGGATCATATCAAAAATATTGATTATACTTTCAATAATTTCAAAAGTCATTGTAAAAAACATTGAAAAATAAAATAGAAATAAAACAAACTATTAAAGTAAGACATTAATAGTATCGAATAAAAGCTTCGTATCGAATTATGCCTTCAATAATTTAAAAATTCAGTGTACAAAAAAAAAGAAACAAAAAAAATGACGTAAGACGTCAATTGTATCTAATAAAAGAAAGCTTATGAGGATCTTTTCTAAAACACTGATTATACCTTGAATAATTTAAAAAGTAATTTTACAAAACATAAGAAATTAAAACCAGAAATAAAACAAACTAATGAAGTAAAACGTCAATTTTATCGAATAAAAGCAAGCTTATGAGGATATTTTCAAAAATTATGATTATGCCTTCAATAATTTCAAGTCCTTGTACGAAACATAGAAAATAAAAAAATAAATAAAACAAACTTCCGAAGTAAAGCGTTAATAGTATCTAACGAACTCTTGCTGAGCTTGGCATTTTTAAAAAATACTGATTATACCTTAGGATACTTCCACTTTCATATTGCAAAACATATAAAAAAATCCCAGATATAACAAAAACATCTGAAGTGAGATTCTCAAGTCATTTCGATGCGGAGTGCCCCTGGGGAGCTCATCAAAAATTAACATTACGCCTTCAATAATTACTGAAATCCCTGTAAAAAACATAAAATGATTAAACCAGAAATAGAACAAACTACTGAAGTAAGACTTCAATAGTATCGAATAAAAGCAAGCTTATGAAGATCTTTGCAAAAATACCGATTATACCTTCAATAATTTTGAAAGTCATTGTACCAAACATCTAGAAATTAAAACAGAAATAAAACAAACTACTGAAGTAACACGTCAATAGTATCATTTAAAATCGAACTTATGAGAATCTTTACAAAAGTACTGATTATACCTTAAATAATTTCAAAAGTCAATGTAAAAAGCTTAGAAAAACAAAAATAAATATAAATATAAGCATATGAGTATAATAATTTTAAAAGCTATTGTACGAAAAATATAAAAATGAAAACAAAAATAAAACAAACTACCACTGAAGTAAGACGTCAATAATATCAAATAAAAGCAAGCTTATGAGGATATTTTCAAAATAATGAGTATACCTTCAATAATTTTAAAAGTCATTGTAGGAAACATAGAAAATAAAAAAAGAAATAAAACAAACTATGGAAGTATGACCTCAAAAGTATTGAATAAAAGTAAGCTTATAAGGATCTTTTCAAAAATACTGATTATGCCTTCAATAATTTCAAAAGTCATTGTACAAAACAGAGAAAAAAACAGAAATAAAACAAACTACTGAAGTAAGACGTCAATGGTATCGAATAAAAGCATGCTTACTAGGATCTTTTTAAAAATACTAATTATACTTTCAATAATTTAAAAAGTCATTGTACAAAACATAAGAAAATAAAAACAGAAATAAAACAAACAAATGAAGTAAGACGTCAATAGTATCGAATTAAAGCAAGCTTATGAGGATCTTTTCAAAAATACTCATTATACCTTCAATAATTTCAAACGTCCTTGTACAAAAAATAGAAAAATAAAAAAAGAAATAAGACAAACTACTGAAGTAAGACGTAAGGATCGAATAAAAGCATGTTCCTTTTAAGAAACATCGAAAAATTAAAACAGGAATAAAACAGACTCCCACTTAAGTTTAGCGTCAAGAATATTAATTAAAAGAGATATTATGATTGCCTTTTAAAAAAATGATGATCATACCTTAAGTAATTTCAATTTTCATTTTACGAAACATTAAAAAACAAATACAGAATATAAATATAAGTATATGAGTATAATCATTTTAAAAGTTTTTGTACGAAAAATATAAAAGAAAAATAAAACAAACTGCTGAAGTAAGACGTCAATAGTTCCAAATAAAAGCAAGCTTATGATGATCTTTTTAAAATACTGAGTAGACCTTCAATAATTTCGAAAGTCATAGTACAAATTATAGAAAAATAAAAACAGAAATAAAACAAACTACTGAAGTATGACCTCAATAGTATCGAATAAAAGCAAGCTTAAAAAGTCATTGCACATAACATAGAAAAATAAAAACAGAAATAAAACAAACTGCTATGGTAAGACGTCAATAGTATCGATTAAAAACAAGCTTATGAGGTTCTTTTTAAAAATACTGAATACGCCCTCAATACTAACAAAAGTCCTTTTACGAAACATTGAAAAGTGAAAACAGAAATAAAACAAATTACTTAAGTAAGAAGTTAATAATATCGAATAGAAGCCGGCTTATGAGGATCGTTTCAAAAACACTGATCAAATATTCAATAGTTTCCAAAGTCATTGGACAACACGTAGAAAAATAAAAAACAGAAATAAAACAAACTACTGAAGTAAGGCACCAATAGTATCTAATGTAAGCAAGCTTATGAGGATCTTTTCAAAAATACTGATTATACCTTCAATAATTTCAAAAATCTTTGTACAAAACATCAAAAAATAAAAACAGGAAGAAAAGTAACTACTGAAGTAAGACTTCAATAGTATCGAATAAAAACCAGCTTATGAAGATCTTTTCACAAATACTGATAAAACATTCAATAGTTTCAAAAAACATCGGACAAAACATAGAAAAATAAAAACAGAAATAAGACAAACTACTGAAGAGAGGCATCAATAGTATCGAATGAAAGCAAGCTTTGTAGGATCTTTTCAAAACTACTGATTACACCTTCAATAATTTTAGAAGTCATTGTACAAAACATGGAAAAATGCAAACAGAATTAGACAAACTACTGAAGTAAGGCACCAATAGAATCGAATAAAATCAAGCTTATAAGGATCTTTTCAAAAGCACTGATTATACCTTCAATAGTTTCAAAAATCGTTGTACAAAAAAATAGAAATAGGAAGAAAACAAACTAATGAAATAAGACTTCAATAGTATCTAATAAAATCAAGCTTATGAGGATCTTTTCAAAAATATTCATTAAACCTTCAATAATTTCAAAAATCATTGTACAAAACATAAAAAAATAAAAACAGGAAGAAAACAAACTACTAAAGTAAGATGTCAATAGTATCAAATAAAAGCCAGCTTATGAAGATCTTTTCACAAATACTGATTAAACAATCAATAATTTCAAAAGTCATTGGACAAAACATAGAAAAGTAAAACAGAAAAAAATAAAACAACTAAAGTGAGACATTAATAGTATCTACCGAAATAAAGCTTATGAGGATCTTTTTTAAAATTTTGATTAAACCTTCTATACCATCAAAAATCATTTTACAAAACATAGAAAAATAAAAACAGAAATAAAACAAACAACTGAAGTAAGACGTCAATAGTATCTAATAAAAACCAGCTTATGAAGATCTTTTCACAAATACTGATTAAACAATCAATAGTTTCAAAAGTCATTGTTAAAAACATAGAAAAGTAAAACAGAAATAAAACAAATAAAAAAAAAAAAAAAAAAAACTTATACCGTCAATAACTTCAAACCTCATTGTACCAAGCATAGAAAAATAACAATAGAAATAAAATAAACTACTGAATTAAGACGTCAATAGTATCGAATAAAAGAGAACTTATGAGGATCGTTACAAAAATACTGATTATACCTTAATAATTTCAAAAGTGATTGTGCAAAACATAGATAAAAAAAAAAGAAATAAAACAAACTATTGAAGTAAAACATAAATATTATGTAATAAAAACAGACTTAAGAGGTTCTTTTCAAAAATAGTGATAGTGCCTTCAATAATTACATAAGTCATTGTAAAAAACCTTGAAAAATAAAAACAGAAATAAACAAACTAATGAAGTAAGAAGTCAATAGTATCGAATAAAAGCAAGCTTATGAAGATCGTTTCAAAAACACTGATTATACCGTCAATAATTTCAAAAGTCATTGTACGAAACATAGAAAAAAAAAAATAGAAATAAAACAAACTACTGAATTAAGATGTCAGTAGTGTCGAATAAAAGAGAACTTCATTGTAAGATAAAATGAAACTCAGAGAGGAAAGAAAATAACAAAATGAAAAATAAAATCAGAAAAAGGTGAAAAAACGAGGATTTTGTCAGCCAGTGGCTAAACCATGAAGAAGAAGAAATAAGCAAATATTTCGACAAGGACCTCCGCTGAGTCGTTCTCAGTGCTAAACAAAAAAGAAATAAAATAAAAAGAAACCAACGAAAATTGAACCTTTCGAAGTTTACTTCACAACAACAGAATAAAAACTAAATAAGAACCAGGTTGGAATCAATTAAAAAAATCTACCAAGATGATTGAGCAATAATCCTTTGTTTTGCTATAGCCTTAGCTGGTCTACAAATTCCTTCATCATTTGATGAGCAAATAGGCTCTCTCAAGTTTAACCGGGCAAAAATATTGATTGAATCCTTACAAATTAAACTGTCATAAAGTGGGCTTAATGAAATATCTCCAGTATCTCTATTTATTGCTAAATTTCGGGTTTTTGTATTCTTTTTCATCTCAATTACCTCTTTAAAAGTTTGTGGTAGGCCCTTTACAGAAGATACTAAGGTTGCCTCGTCAAAAAGAACCAGATGAGTCGGATTTTCTAAGACTTGCAGGGCCAATGCCGAATCAAAGTTGTCATTGTTATTTTTCAATCTCAGGGACTTATCTATTGAAATTTTGTGTTCATGCAAAATTTCTTCATCTGCATCTAGTTTTGATGCAGTTTCCATGTACACTTAGTGCGATTTCTTTAAATGTGAGCAGGCCTTACAAAGAAAATTAGAGGAAAATTCAGCTTGGTCAACTTTGATTCGGCATTGGCCCTGCATATTTTCGAAAATCCTACTCATCTGCTTCTTTTTGACGATGCAACCTTAATATCTTCTGTAAATGGCCTACCACAAACTTTTAAAGAGGTAATTGAGATAAAACAAATACATAAACCGAAATTTAGTAAAAAATAGAGATACTCGGTACATCTCATTGAACTCAATTTATGACAGTTTAATATTGAAGGAATCGATGAATATTTTCGCTTGGTATAACCTGAGAGAACCTTTTTGCACATCAAATGATGAAGGAATTTGTAGACCAGCTAAAGCTATAGCAAAGCAAAGGATTATTACTAAATCATCTTGATAGATTTCTTTTTCATTGATTCCAACCTGGTTCTTATTTAGTTTTTCTTCTGTCGTGTTCAAGTAAACTCCGAAAGGTTTGACTTTCGTTGGTTTCTTTTTCTTTTCTTTCTTTTTTGTTTAGCAGTGAGGACGACTCGGCGGAGGTCCTTGTTGAAATATTTGCTTATTTCTTTATCTTCATTGTTTCTCCACTGGCTGACAAAATCCTCGTTTTTTCACCTGTTTTTATTTTATTTTTCATTTTTTTATTTTCTATCCTCTCTGAGTTTCGTTTGTCATGTATAACTAGTGTGGTCTAAGAATGTGTTTAAGAAAAAAAATAAAAAAACTACTGTAGTAAGACGTCAATAGTATAGAATTAAAACTAGCTTGCGAGGATCTTTTCAAAAATATTCTTTATACCTTCAATAATTATACCTTCAATAATTTCAACAGTCATTGTACAAAAAAAATGAAAAAAAATAGAAATAAAACAAACTAATGAAGTAAAACGTCAATAGTATCGAATAAAAGCAAACTTATGAGGATCTTTGCAAAACTACTGACTATACCTTCAATAATGTCAGAAGTCATTGTAAAAAAACATAGAAAAATAAAAATAGAAATAAAACAAACTTCTAAAGTAAGACATCAATAGTATCGAATAAAAGCAACTTTATGAGGATTTTTTCAAAAACACTGATTATACCTTCAATTATTTAAAAAGGCATTGCACAAAAAAATGAAATAAAAACATAAATAAAACAAACAAATGAAGTAAGATGTTAATAGTATCGAATAAAAGCAAGCTTATGAGGATATTTTCAAAAATACTGATTAGACCTTAAATAATATCAGAAGTCATTGTAAAAACATAGAAAAATAAAAACGGAAATAAAACAATCTACTGAAGTAAGATGTCAATAGTATCGAATAAAAGCAAGCTTATGAGGATCTTTTCGATCATACTGAGTACACCTTCAATAATTTCAAAAGTCATTCTACAAAACATCGAAAAATAAAAACAGAAATAAAACAAACTAATGACTGAGGATGACTGAGGATAAAACACGCCTCTCTTTTGAAATAACAAAACCAATATGTAAACAATGGGCAACTTGTATAACTTATAGCCCTTAGCCCGGAGGTTTTGGTGGGGTTTCTCACACGCAGAGGCATAGTGATAGAAACGCTATATCATTTTGAGAAAATGGTTATATTAATCATTTTTCTTGTATGTCATTTTATGAAAAGCCGTTAAAGGAGTTGTGAAAGTGGCAATTGGTTGACCCATCACTTTTAACTCTTAAAAAGAACACTTGAAATTTAATTCTCTGTTTGAATTAGTCACCTCCAAAATATCAACCACAATTTCTTCCATACAAATTGATCTAAAAAAAAGCAAATACAAAAAATTCACAGAGCCTGAAAACAAACAGTGCTTTTTTACTCCTTTTTTCATCAATTCTCGTGACCAACGTATAATAAAAGGAATTTTTGATTTTGTTTAGTAACAATGTTGTTGAATTTTTTATGTCAATATCATTTATATTTTGTTTTAGAAGTTGAAGATGCTTTACCAAATCACTATGAAGAAGTCTTTGGCGTTCCGAACCCTCTTTTGTTTCCTAAACGTGAAGATATTGCTTTGGGTAATTTTCCGAGGACCCTGGGAGTTTTCAGGACCTTGTAAACTTCAACCCGATACCCAGGAATCAGGCGCCACATATTTTGACAATCAAGGTATATCTCAAATATTTTTTTCGTACAATCAACTATATTGGGTTAGTGGTTATTTGAAAAAAAAATCGGGATGGACAAGTGAACGAAACTCTATGAATTTAGACTAATCTTTTAGTCTAAGCTTTTAGCAATTGTTTAACCTTAAGTAAGAAATTGACAAAGGGTTCGTTTCAGTTGTTCTCTTTGCACAAGTGTGTGATTTTTTTCTACCAGCATCGTGTGTTGTATTGCACCATTTTTTTTGGGGGGGGAGAGGAATTTTGAGGTGCCATGTTATTTTAGTTTGTTGCTTTCTGTTTTCTTAGCTCTACCGTGGGGTTGCCATAAACAAGTTTTTCAAGGATCTATTTCCCTTTGGGAATGGACTTAAGCGTCTTAAACCGACGAATAAGTAGCAGTGATTCGAAAGGACAAGCTTATATATTATTTTTCAAGTTTTTTAGACATATGGACTGACAGAACTCTGGAGTCCTCATAAAACTTATTCTCAGGAGAGGATTTGTTTGCTTGTACATTTCTTCCTGACCTAATAAGAATATCTGCCCAAATAATTCTAATAAATAGTTCATCGGATGGTGAGAAAGGGGTTCGCTCCAAGAGGGGATTGGGTGCGTTTAACATGTTATCCCAGAGGAAAAAATACCATATGCCCCAGATGATCCTAATAAAGAGGGTTTACAAAAGATCGGTCCACTCTCAGAAAGAGATCGGGTGGCTTGAACTTGTTTAAAGTTTAACGGATTCTTTCTCTTGTCTCATCTCATTGCTCTTGGAAGATTTTTCTTTGTTCTAGAGCTTGGTGTCTGGTATTCCATAACTCCAGTTTAACCCTCTAAGAGTTGACTTTAACCCTCTGACAGTGACTTTAACCCTCTGCTAGATTGTAATATGACCAGGAACACGTTCCTAGAGTCTGTGCGAGCCTACCATTCCTTTAGTACCTTTAAAAAGAATTTCTAGTTAAAATTTAACTTTTGTATTATTTCTACTAGAGTTGGTATCTCTCGATCAGGTTTGTATGTGTGTTAGAGCAGTTATTTAAGTTTTATCGGGTTTAAGTTAGTTGAAACCAGAAGCTACCTCCTTGTCTATCTTCTGATTTTGGGATTTGTTAGGTGAGGGATGGGTTTTCTTTTTCTTCTGTTCCTTCTTGGTCTTGGAGCCAGACGGGGAAGAGTATGTTGAAGTTGTTTGTTAAAGAAAAGAACTATGATTTACAAGAAAAGTCTTGTAATGAGTAATCTAAGGGTTGGGCCCGTGTATGTGTTAGCCGCTGAGGATAACTGAATTCCAACCCAGACCCTCGTACTTCTTTACCGAGAGGGTACAATATTGAAGCCTATAATAAGCATTCATATTTCTACACATATTAAACTATACTCTGCTTTTAATGAAGAGCTTTAAGGGTTTTCTGCTCTTATACTCTTGTTTATTCGAAAGATGCAAGCCTGCCGCAGGTAGTATGCGTCGTCTGGATTTGCATGCACCCCTAGGAATCACCATGTTATTTGCGGAGACATATAGGAATCTCAACGTTATTCTACAAAAGTTGTTCACCTTTTCAAAGAGAGTGAGTATCCTCTCACATGGCCTAATACTTCTACTGCTTTATGTTCCATCTTGTGCTAGTTAGGACCTTGCATAATATGTTATGAAGGACAAGTTTTTCTGACATAATTTACGTAGACTAGATTTCTACTTCATGATATACATGTCTTTTAGGGTAAATCCGTGTCAGAAAACCGGTGCGTCTTGTTTAGCTGCCAATATATATCAATAATTTTTTTTCGTATATATTCAAGTTTCAGATTAGAATTTTCTACAGTTTGAATAGTTCATTCGTTCTACTAGACTAGATTTCTACTTCATGATTGCATACACTATTAGAGATATTAAAATGATATCTCATTTGCATTAAGCTAACTCAATTTGCGAAAACGTATTCTATTTGCACAACTCTGCTCTGATTGAATTGTCGCCGACAATGGGTCGAAAACGACATGTAATCAATGCTAAGCCTTTTTTTATTGCGAGGGGATTACTCAATTCACTTTTTAGTGTTAACTGACAGAGTTCAAAATGCGAACATTTTGAAAAGCAGACAGGTTTTTTTTTGTTTAGCATTTGCAAAAAAGGGGTAAATAGTGATTGGATAAATTTTTAACATAAAATCTCTGAATAAAATATTTGTGGAGGGATGGGATGATGGGAGAAGGATTTCTTAGAGTACTTATAGTGCTGTACTTTGGGTCGACTTGCTAGCGAAAAAAAAAACCGTTTGGTTGACTTGAACTAAATCAAAATACACTATGTGCAAGCAGATTTTCAAAATGTATGAAGGGGGAGAAAAGAAAAAAAGGATTAAACTGATTAGCAGTTAAGGTAACCCCTAAGGAGTTGTTAACTCAGGTAATTTGTTATAAATTTGAAACAGCATCAGTCTATGAAAACGGCTAACGACGATAGAATGACATTGTGACTTGACCTAGCTTTACCTTTCCAATGTGGTCTGTATAATAAACAAGTGATGTTTGATAAGTATTGTCAATTTAACATAGGATCTAACGTTCCCTTCGTTCCCCCATTTCTGAGGGCAGGGGAGAGGAGGGGGGTCAATTTTGGAGGGAAAACCAAAAATACTCAGAATCGAAAATAAATGGGATCTGCCTCAAGGGGAAGGCTCAGAGGCCCTTTGTTCCCCCATTTCTGAGGGCAGGGGAGGGGGGGGGGTCAATTTTGGAGGGAAAATCAAAAATACTCAGAATCGAAAATAAATGGGATTTGCCTCAAGGGGAAGGCTCAGAGGCCCTTCGTTCCCACATTTCTGAGGGCAGGGGAGGTGGAGGGGGAGTCAATTTCAGACGGAAAACCAAAAATACTCAGAATCTAAAATAAACGGGATCTGTCTCATGGGCAAGGCTCAGAGGTCCTTCGTTCCTCCATTTCTGAGGGGCAGGAGAGGGAGGGGGTCAATTTTGGAGGGAAAACCAAAAATACTCAGAATCAAAAATAAACGGGAATCTGACTCAAGGGGAAGGCTCAGTGGCCCTTCGTTCCCCCATTTCTCGTTCCCCCATTTCTGAGGGCAGGGGAGGGGGGGGGTTAATTTTGGAGGGAAAACCAAAAATACTCAGAATCGAAAATAAACGGGATCTACCTCAAGGGTAGGCCTGGGCTGATGTTTGCAAGTCAAAGAATTTGTCTTTGTTGGTTTGAATGTCTAAAGTGCCTGTCTTTCTCTGTTTACATGTCTGATTCTTTTTGTTTGCATTTCCGGGTTGGTGTTTGCAAGTCCAAGTTGGGTTTTCAGACATACGTTTTTTAGATTTTCGTGGGTGTTAGGTTCCTGGGATTCATTATTTGAGAAGTTAACTTTAGTATTTCATAGTTTGACTTGCCTGAAATCATGAATTAGAATATTTAATTAGCTGTTTAGGGTTTTCAGACCTAGTTTTTTTAGATTTTGGTGGCTGTTTGACTCCTGGGGTTTATTATTTGAGAAGTTAACTTTAGTATTTTGTGGTTTTACGGGCCTGAAATCATGAATTAGAATAATTAATTACCTGTTTAGGGTTTTCAGACCTAGATTTTTTAGATTTTCGTTGGTGTTTGTTTCCTGGAGTTTATTATTTGAGAAGTTAACTTTAGTATTTCATGGTTTGACATGCCTAAAATCATGAATTAGAATAGTTAATTAGCTGTTTGGGTTTTCAGACCTAGTTTTTTAGATTTTCGCGGGTGTTAGGTTCCTGGGGTTTATTATTTGAGAAGTTAACTTTAGTATTTCGTGATTTGACGTTCCTGAAATCATGAATTAGAATAGTTAATTAGCTGTTTGGGTTTTCAGACATAGTTTTTTAGATTTTCATGGGTGTTAGGTTCCTGGGATTTATTATTTGAGAAGTTAACTTTAGTATTTCATGGTTTGACTTGCCTGAAATCATGAATTAGAATATTTAATTAGCTGTTTGGGTTTTCAGACCTAGTTTTTTTTATTTTCGTGGGTGTTAGGTTCCTGGGGTTTATTATTTGAGAAGTAAACTTTAGTATTTCGTGATTTGACGTGCCTGAAATCATGAATTAGAATAGTTAATTAGCTGTTTGGGTTTTCAGACATAGTTTTTTAGATTTTCATGGGTGTTAGGTTCCTGGGATTTATTATTTGAGAAGTTAACTTTAGTATTTCATGGTTTGACTTGCCTGAAATCAGGAATTAGAATATTTAATTGGCTGTTTGGGGATATTCAGACCTAGGTTTTTTAGGTTTTCGTGGGTGTTTGTTTCCTGGAGTTTATTATTTGAGAAGTTAACTTTAGTATTTCGTGATTTTACGTGCCTGAAATCATGAATTAGACTAGTTAATTATCTGTTTGGGTTTTCAGACCTAGTTTTTCAGATTTTCGTGGGTGTTAGGTTCCTGGGATTTATCATTTGAGAAGTTAACTTTAGTATTTCATGGTTTGACTAGCCTGAAATCATGAATTAGAATATTTAATTGACTGTTTGGGGATTTTCAGACCTAGGTTTTTTAGGTTTTCGTGGGTGTTTGTTTACTGGAGTTTATTATTTGAGAAGTTAACTTTAGTATTTTGTGTTTTTACGTGCCTGAAATCATGAATTAGAATAGTTAATTAGCTGTTTAGGTTTTCAGACATAGTTTTTTTAGATTTTCATGGGTGTTAGGTTCCTGGGATTTATTATTTGAGAAGTTAACTTTAGTATTTCATGGTTTGACTTGCCTGAAATCATGAATTAGAATAGTTAATTAGCTGTTTGGGTTTTCAGACCTAGTTTTTTAGATTTTCGTGGGTGTTAGGTTCCTGGGGATTTATTATTTGAGCAGTTAACTTTAGTATTTCGTGATTTGACGTGCCTGAAATCATGAATTAGAATAGTTAATTAGCTTTTTGGGTTTTCAGACATAGTTTTTTATATTTTCATGGGTGTTAGGTTCCTGGGATTTATTATTTGATAAGTTAAATTTAGTATTTCATGGTTTGACTTGCCTGAAATCATGAATTAGAATATTTAATTGGCTGTTTATAGATTTTAAGACCTAGGTTTTTTAGGTTTTCGTGGGTGTTTGTTTCCTGGATTTTATTATTTGAGAAGTTAACTTTAGTATTTTGTGTTTTTACGTGCCTGAAATCATGAATTAGAATAGCTAATTAGCTGTTTGGGTTTTCAGACCTAGTTTTTTTGGGTTTTCGTGGGTGTTAGGTTCCTGGGATTTATTATTTGAGAAGTTAACTTTAGTATTTCATGGTTTGACTTGCCTGAAATCATGAATTAGAATATTTAATTGGCTGTTTGGGGATTTTCAGACCTAGGTTTTTTAGGTTTTCGTGGGTGTTTGTTTCCTGGAGTTTATTATTTGAGAAGTTAACTTTAGTATTTTGTGGTTTTACGTGCCTGAAATCATGAATTAGAATAGTTAATTAGCTATTTGGGTTTTCAGACCTAGTTTTTTTTAGATTTTCGTGGGTGTTAGGTTCCTGGGATTTATTATTTGAGAAGTTAACTTTAGTATTTCATGGTTTGACTTGCCTGAAATCATGAATTAGAATAGTTAATTAGCTGTTTGGGTTTGCGGACCTAGTTTTTTAGATTTTCGTGGGTGTTAGGTTCCTAGGGTTTATTATTTGAGAAGTTAACTTTAGTATTTCGTGGTTTGACTTGGCTTTGGGGATTTTCAGACCTAGGTTTTTTAGGTTTTCGTGTATGTTTGACTCCTGGGGTTTATTATTTAAGAAGTTAACTTTAGTATTTTGTGGTTTTACGTGCCAGAAATCATGAATTAGAATTGTTAATTAGCTATTTAGGGTTTTCAGACCTAGGTTTTTTAGATTTTCGTGGGTGTTTGTTTCCTGGGGTTTATTATTTGAGAAGTTAACTTTAGTATTTCGTGGTTTGACGTGCCTGAAATCATAAATTAGAATAGTTAATTAACTGTTTGGGTTTTCAGACATAATGAGGAAACTTCATTTAAGAAACTATGAAAAAATTGTAAGTAAGTAAGTAACAAATTCTTTCTTGAAGTCACCTCTTGGATACACAATACAGAAATTTCATCAAAGAAATGATAAAAAAATTGTAAGTAAGTAGCAAATTCTTTCTTGAATTCACCTGCTGGATAAAAAATGACATTTCATTCAAGAAATTATGACAAAATTCTAAGTAAGTAAACAAACTCTTTATTGTTTTCACGACTTAAATACACTATGTAGAAATTTAATTCAAGAAATTATGAAAAAATTCTTAGTAAGTAACAATTTCTTTCTTGAAGTCAACTCTTGGATACACAATACGGAAATTTAAGTCAAGAAATAATGAAAATATTTGTAAGTAAGTAACAAACTCTTTATTGATTTCACCTCTTGGATATACAGTACAGATACTTCATTCAATAAATTATGAAAAAATCGCAAGTAAGTAACAAACTCTTTATTGTTTTCACCTCTTGGATATACAATGCGGAAATTTCATTCAATAAATTATGAAAATTTGTAAGCAAGTAACAAACTCTTTGAAGTCACCTCTTGGATACACAATACAGAAATTTCATCAAAGAAATTATGAAAAAATTGTAAGTAAGTAGCAAATTCTTTCTTGAATTCACCTGCTGGATAAACAAAAAAATATTGCGTTCAAGAAATTATGACAAAATTCTAAGTAAGTAACAAACTCTTTATTGTTTTCATGACTTAGATACACGATGTAGAAATTTAATTCAAGAAATTATAAAAAAATTCTCAGTAAGTAACAATTTCTTTCTTGAAGTCAACTCTTGGATACTCAATACGGAAATTTCATTCAAGAAATTATGAAAATATTTGTAAGTAAGTAACAAACTCTTTATTGATTTCACCTCTTGGATATACAGTACAGATACTTCATTCAATAAATTATGAAAAAGTCGCCAGTAAGTAACAAACTCTTTATTGTTTTCACCTCTTGGATATACAATACGGAAATTTCATTCAATAAATTATGAAAATTTATAAGCAAGTAACAAACTCTTTCCTGAAGTCACCTCTTGGATACACAATGCAGAAACTTCATTTAAGAAAGTATGAAAAAATTGTAAGTAAGTAAGTAAGTAACAAATTCTTTCTTGAATTCGCCTCTTGGATAAACCAAAAAAGTCATTTCATTCAAGAAGTTATGACAAAATTCTAAATAAGTAACAAACCCTTTCTTGAATTCGCCATTGGGTTGCACAATACAGAAATTTAATTCAGGAAACTATGAAAAACATTGCAAACAAACTCTTTCTCGAACTCGCTTCTGGACAAACAATTCAGCAATTTCATTCAAGATATTATGAAAAAATTTTAAGTAATTAACAAACTCTTTCTTGAATTCTCCTCCTGGATACACAATAGAGATATTTCATTCAAGAAATTATAAAAAAAAATTGTAAGTAAGTAACAAACTCTTTCTTGAATACACCTCTTGGATATCCCAATACGGAAATTTCATTCAATAAATTATGAGAAAATTCTAAGTAAGTAACAATCTCTTTCTTGAAGTCCCCTCTTTGATACGCAATACGATACGGAAATTTCATTCAAGAAATTATGAGAAAATTCCAGGTAAGTAACAATCTCTTTCTTGAATTCCCCTCTTAGATACACAATGCGTATATTTTATTCAAGAAATTATAAAAAAAGGGAAAACACGTAACACACTCTTTATTGATTTGACCTCTTGGATACAAAAAAAGACATTTCATGCAAGAAATTATGACAAAATTCTAAGTAAGTAAAAAAACTCATTCTTGAATTCACCGTTTGCATGCACAATACAGGAATTTCATTCTATGGGACCTCTACAAGTGATTAAACACGTTTTGAAACTACATGCTATTTGCTTGCCTTTCCTTGGTACCTTTCCAAACGAGTGGGGATTCCCCACTGGGTCCTACACATTGCAAAGAAGTGAGCAGTACGAAAACTCCACGTTTTCAACCAGGCTGGTTTTTCAGACAACACCCATTTTTTTAGGGGTCAATCAGAAGCAGCGGAGATTGCTCAATATACGATAACTTGATTGGTGATTGGTTACACACCGCAACGGCGCATACATAGTGAGAGAGACATGCAAAGTCGACATAGCTTTATTTCATTTTTTAAGGTTAATTTAGACGAGGTTACGTGCGGGCACGTAACCTCGTCTAAATTAACCTTAAAAAATGAAATTAACTTCTCAAATAATAAACTCCAGGAAACAAACACTCACGAAAACCTAAAAAACCTAGGTCTGAAAATCCCCAAACAGCCAATTAAATATTCCAATTCATGATTTCAGGCAAGTCAAACCATGAAATACTAAAGTAAACTTCTCAAATAATAAATCCCAAGAACCTAACACCCACGAAAACCTAAAAAACTAGGTCTGAAAACCCAAAAAGCTAATTAACTATTCTAATTCATGATTTCAGGCACATCAAATCACGAAATACTAAAGTTAACTTCTCAAATAATAAACCCAAGGAACCTAACACCCACGAAAATCTAAAAAACTAGGTCTGAAAACCCAAACAGCTAATTAACTATTCTAATTCATGATTTCAGGCAAGTCAAACCATGAAATACTAAAGTTAACTTCTCAAATAATAAATCCCAGGAACCTAACACCCACGAAAACCTAAAAAACTAGGTCTGAAAACCCAAAAAGCTAATTAACTATTCTAATTCATGATTTCAGGCTCGTAAAATCACAAAATACTAAAGTTAACTTCTCAAATAATAAACTCCAGGAAACAAACACCCACGAAAACCTAAAAAACCTAGGTCCGAAAATCCCCAAACAGCCAATTAAATATTCTAATTCATTATTTCAGGCAAGTCAAACCATGAAATACTAAAGTTAACTTCTCAAATAATAAATCCCAGGAACCTAACACCCATGAAAATCTAAAAAACTATGTCTGAAAACCCAAACAGCTAATTAACTATTCTAATTCATGATTTCAGGCACGTCAAATCACGAAATACTAAAGATAACTTCTCAAATAATAAATCCCCAGGAACCTAACACCCACGAAAATCTAAAAAACTAGGTCTGAAAACCCAAACAGCTAATTAACTATTCTAATTCATGAGTTCAGGCAAGTCAAATCATGAAATACTAAAGTTAACTTCTCAAATAATTAATCCCAGGAACCTAACACCCATGAAAATCTAAAAAAAAACTATGTCTGAAAACCCAAACATCTAATTAACTATTCTAATTCATGATTTCAGGCACGTAAAACCACAAAATACTAAAGTCAACTTCTCAAATAATAAATTCCAGGAAACAAACACCCACGAAAACCTAAAAAAAACCTAGGTCTGAAAATCCCCAAACAGCCAATTAAATATTCTAATTGATGATTTCAGGCAAGTCAAACCATGAAATACTAAAGTTAACTTCTCAAATAATAAATCCCAGGAACCTAACACCCACAAAAATCTAAAAAACTAGGTCTGAAAACCCAAACAGCTAATTAACTATTCTAATTCATGATTTCAGGCACGTAAAATCACAAAATACTAAAGTTAACTTCTCAAATAATAAACTTCAGGAAACAAACACCAACGAAAACCTAAAAAACCTAAGTCTGAAAATCCCCAAACAGCCAATTAAATATTCTACTTCATAATTTCAGGCAAGTCAAACCATGAAATACTAAAGTTAACTTCTCAAATAATAAATCCCAGGAACCTAACACCCATAAAAATCTAAAAAACTATGTCTGAAAACCCAAACAGCTAATTAACTATTCTAATTCATGATTTCAGGCACGTCAAATCACGAAATACTAAAGTTAACTTCTCAAATAATAAACTCCAGGAAACAAACACCCAAGAAAATCTAAAAAACTAGGTCTGAAAACCCAAACAGCTAGTTAACTATTCTAATTCATGATTTCAGGCAAGTCAAACCATGAAACAATAAAGTTAACTTCTCAAATAATAAATCCCAGGAGCCTAACACCCATGAAAATCTAATAAACTATGTCTGAAAACCCAAACAGCTAATTAACTATTCTAATTCATGATTTCAGGCACGTAAAACCACAAAATACTAAAGTTAACTTCTCAAATAATAAACCCCAGGAACCTAACACCCGCGAAAATCTAAAAAACTAAGTCTGAAATCCCAAACAGCTAATTAACTATTCTAATTCATGATTTCAGGCACGTCAAACCATGAAATACTAAAGTTAACTTCTCAAATAATAAACTCCAGGAAACAAACACCAACGAAAATCTAAAAAAACTAGGTCTGAAAACCATAAACAGGTAATTAACTATTCTAATTCATGATTTCAGGCACGTAAAACCACAAAATACTAAAGTTAACTTCTCAAATAATAAACCCCAGGAGTCAAACATCCACCAAAATCTAAAAAACCTAGGTCTGAAAACCCTAAACAGCTAATTAAATATTCTAATTCATGATTTCAGGCAAGTCAAACTATGAAATACTAAAGTTAACTTCTCAAATAATGAATCCCAGGAACCTGACACCCATGAAAATCTAAAAAACGTATGTCTGAAAACCCAACTTGGACTTGCAAACACCAACCCGGACATGCAAACAAAAAGAATCAGACATGTAAACAGAGAAAGACAGGCACTTTAGACATTCAAACCAACAAAGACAAATTCTTCGACTTGCAAACATCAGCCCAGGCCTTCCCCTTGAGGTAGATCCCGTTTATTTTCGATTCTGAGTATTTTTGGTTTTCCCTTTTTTTTTCGCTAGCAAGTCGACCCATAGTACAGCACTATAAGTACTCTAAGAAATCCTTCTCTTATCATCCCATCCCTCCACAAATATTTTATTCAGAGATTTTATGTTGAAAAATTATCCAATCTCTAATTACCCCTTTTTTGCAAATGCTAAACAAAAAAAAAACCTGTCTCCTTTTCAAAATGTTCGTATTTTGAACTCTGTCAGTTAACACTAAGAAGTGAATTGAGTAATCCCCTAGCAATAACAAAAGGCTTAGCATTGATTACATGTCGTTTTCGACCCATTGTCGGCGACATTTCAATCAAAGCAGAGTTGTGCAAATAGAATACCTTTTCGCAAATTGAGTTAGCTTAATGCAAATGAGATATCATTTTGATATCTCTAATAGTGTATGCAATCATGAAGTAGAAATCTAGTCTAGTAGAACGAATGAACTATTCAAACTGTAGAAAATTCTAATCTGAAACTTGAATATATACGAAAAAAATAATTGATATATATTGGCAGCTAAACAAGACGCGCCGGTTTTCTGACACGCATTTACCCTAAAAGACATGTATATCATGAAGTAGAAATCTAGTCTACGTAAATTATGTCAGAAAAACTAGTCCTTCATAACATATTATGCAAGGTCCTAACTAGCACAAGATGGAACATAAAGCAGTAGAAGTATATGGCCATCAAAGAGGATACTCACTCTCTTTGAAAAGGTGAAGAGCTTCTATAGAATAACGTTGAAATTCTTATATGTCTCCGCAAATAACATGGAGATTCCTAGGGGCGCACGCAAATCCAGACGACGCATACTACTGCCGCATAGCCATGCTTCGCGGCAGGCTTGTTTATAATGATTCTCATTGTCCCTTGTCTGCTTCCTTGCACGCTGTGGTTTTGTATGTATTGATTCTCGGTGTCGCTTATCTTCTAACTACAGATAATATGAACTTTTTATTTATGTCATGGATTCAGGTTAAGTTCGATGCAACCACTTTCTGAAAAATACTAAAAAGGCATATAATTTTAACAAAAAGATGTTTTAGATAAATACTCAGTTGCTCGCTTAAAGGGTGTATAGGCTATATTCGTTATTCCTTTATTTTAAGTTATAAGGTGTCAAATCAGCAATTGCAATTGAGTTAAGAAAGTCTGGCGTGAATTCAATTCGTCCTTCCTGATAATGCATAAAAGAATCATCCATATTTTGGGGTTTGTTTTCAACTGGAACTCTTTCTGATATTCACTGTTGCTTCTCTTCTAACTGCAGATTTCATTTACAATTCAGTGTAATTGTTGGGATGCTGGTTGTCATTAAATAAAAAAACAAGTTTTTTTTAACTGAACGTAAGGAGTGACATTAAAATTTAAAACGAACAGAAATTATTCCGTATATGAAAGGGGCTGTCCCCTCAAACGCCTCGCTCTTTACGCTAAGGTTTTTAATTGTTTTAAAAAATAAAGTTGTGTGACAGAGTCAAACTTTAGCGTAAAGAGCGAGGCGTTGAGGAGGGGACAGCCCCTTTCATATACGGAATAATTTCTATTAGTTTAAAGTTTTAAGGTCGCTCCTTACTTTCAGTTTACAAAAACTTGTTTTTTTAATTTAATTTCTGAACGTTTTTGAATTATTTTGGCTCACCGTACATGAATAATTAGAATGAAATTTGTATATTAATTTTATATTTTTGGCTAAATGGCTTTCTCGAAATTTTTTTTTATGCCGTAACTTACGAATTAACATACGTAACGAACTTCTATATTTGTATGTTTATATTACGTGTATCGGGGAGTTTACCCCTAGTCAATACCTAGCTCTTTACGCTGAAGTTCGAATTTTGCCCGAATCACAAACCCCTGAATCACAAAGGCCGGTTAATTAGAATAGATAGCTCTTTTGAAAGTACTAAAAGAAACTTTAGCGTAAAGGGCAAGGTATTGACTAGGGGGCCAAGTCCTTCATATACGCAATAATTTCTGTTTGTTGTAAGTTTTAATGTTGCTCCTTACTTTCAGTTGAAAAAACTTGTTTTTTATTTTTAATTTTTCATCTTTTTAAATAATGCTGATAAATCCGGCGCCCACTTCATAAAAATGTCCCTTCGTCCACGGAAACATCCTCCATGGAAAGATCCTCCCCAAACCTCCCCCTCCCCCACCAGAAATATGTGGTTGTGACTTCTTTTACAGTATTTTATAGACATGTTTATTAGATTTTCGACAATGCTGAACAAAATGACTATCTTAAAATTTTTATTGGGTGACTTTGGGAAAAAAATTAGCATGGGAGGGGGCCAAGTTGCCCTCCAATTTTCTTGGTCACTTAAAAAGGGCACTAGAACTTATAATTTCCGTTCGAATGAGCCCTCTCACGATATTCTAAGACTACTGGATTGATATGATCACCCCTGGAAAAAAAAAAAAAAAAAACCAAATAAACACGCATCCGTGATCTTTCTTCTGGCTAAAAATACAAAATTCCACATTTTTGCAGAAAGGAGCTTAAAACTTCTATAGAAGGGTTTTCTGATACGCTGAATCTGATGGTGTGTTTTTCAAAGTTCTATGACTTTTAGGGGGTTGTTTCCCCCGTTTTTCGAAAATAAGGCAAATTTTCTCAGGCGCATAACTTTTGATGGGTAAAACTAAACTTAATGAAACTTATATATACGAAAGCAGCATAAAAATCTAATTCTATTGATGTATCTATTGGTATCAAAATTACGGTTTTTAAAGTTTTGGTTACTATTGAGCCGGGTCGCTCCTTACTTACAGTTTGTTACCACGACCTGTTTGAAATGTCTTCTGACCGCAGATCTTGCTTGCGCTTCCTTTTTGTGCATCATTGTCTCAGACTTCTTTTTTCATGTCATTAACTTTAGCTGTTCTGATTCATCCAAAATCATGTGTTCCAACGCCTATCCCCTCTTAAATATCTAAAACTGGCATAATCATCGTTTTATTCTTTAGTAACAAATAACAGGGTGGCAAATCCACAATTTCATTTGAATTGAGAAACTCCTTCGTGAACTGAGTTCCTCCGTAGTGCTTAACACATTCCTTATTCAATCATAATTTTCTAAAATGTCTAAGCTCTGCTGCAGCATAATTAATGTGTTGTTCTGTAGTTTTATGTCACATTTCAGTTGCTATTCAGTGTGTTTTGTTTCTGTTTCTGGTTCAATGCACATATCTAGTTCGTTTTTCTGGCGGTAAAATGCTAGGGTACCAATCCTTGGCTTGGTAATACAGGACTCACTGATTGAACCTAGCGGTTTAAAGTCACTGCTACTACTACTAACAAATCACCACGGCATCAAGCAGCTTGAGGCTGAGACAGTACGCACGCTCCTCTTTCATTCCAATCTATTTAAAGCCCTCCTCTTTACAACCTCTTAGGAAGTTCAAATTTCAAATAAATATTTCTTCACGGTGTTCTTCCATCTCAACCGCGGACGCCCTGCTTTCCGCTTGGCCCTAGATGGTTGACCAAAAAGAACAATTTTTGGCAATCCTTCATCCGCAGAACTTGCCCTGGCCATCTCAACCTTTCTCTCCTTATAGCCTTACAATACAGGATTGAACCCCACTTTCCATACAGTCTAATGTTGGAAATACAGTCAGTCGGTCGGGTGCCCAAAACAGTTCGTAGGCAATTTTTCTAGAAAACATCTGGTAAATCTTCGTTCCTTTTTGGAGTGCCCATGTTTCAGAAACACATAGCTTCCAATATTTTAATTTTGGAGCGCAGACTTATCTTCCTTTTCTTCCAAACTTGTTTCAACTGGGAAGAAACAACCTGAGCCTTAGTTATTCTACTTTGAAAACCTTCGCCGCATCCACCGTCTTCACTAATAATACTATCAAGGTGTAAGGTTGCCCCTACTAGCAGGGCTAATAAATTTGGTAGCATGATACAAACTGAGGCGTTGGGTAAGAAATTGGTACTCAGAATTCAGTGACAACTGATTTTATTTATAAAAGAAGATAAAAAGAAAAATATTCTAATTCTGCTTATGTTGAATACTTCCACACCTCTTCTAGTTTTAAGGTCTAATGATCTACTTGTTCAAATCCACCAATGTTTACTGAAAATAAAAGATTAAATTAATCCTAATCTAACAAATGTTCCTACTGAAAAAGGTTACACTTGAACAGCTAGTCAAGGCTTGAGTTCTGGGTTATAAAAATCCTTTAGTTCAAACTATTTTGGAGCTAAGCTAAGAATAACCGTACTTGCTTTTAATTCAAATTTCATTAACCCAAACCAAGAGATTCTCTTATTATTTCTTGAAAAGGCTGTGTATTGTTTGGACCTTTATTAAGCTTTAACTTTAGCAGGGAAAGCTTAATTGAAAATATCTGGACATAAAGGTTTGTAAATTCTTACGTTGATAATATTGTTCCCTTTTCCCCTAACCTAACTGTATAAACATTAAGGTCACCTTTGAATAAACATGCAGTACGGGGTTAATGAAATGAAAGAATAATTAAAAAGGGAACGGTGTTCCTCTTTGTATAAACTTCTGAAGATTGCACAAAGGGGGGGGGGTGGTGTTAATTACTGTTAGTGTCCGATAATTCTAGTTTTGTGATATAAGGTCTTTATAAAGTCAAGCTAAGTCTCAGGAGACTCTAGGCTGACAAGGGGAAGCACAAATGGCTCTCCTAGCTTTCTCTTCTTGGTTAAGGTTTCCTTTCCTCTTTAAACCCTCACTTATTCAAAGCTTAAATTTCTGGGAATAAATTTAATTTGGCTTATTCGAACCATAAAAATGCTGTTTGTCCAAATGGCTCAAGCCTTGTTAAGTGCAATATATTAACTAAAAAACCAATCAACAAATGAATAAAACCTAATAAGAGTCTTAAGATATTTCTGCTTCTAATCAATTTTAATTAGATTATACATCCTTTTATTAATCACAAAGAACCTCAGGATTATATCACTATTAGTAAGATTCAAAACCCTCTATAAATCTATTGGCAAGCCTCAAAGGGGTTTTTTCACCCTGACTCCAATGTCAGTTTATGTGGCTAAAATGTAAGTATTAAATTAATTCAAAGTAGGATCTTGATTTAGCCTAAGCGACAGAAATCTCTCTGAAGTTTGTTACTTTATTTTAGTGTTATTCTCAAAGGAAATTTATGCAGGCTAGTAGTAGCTTTTTATCCTAATTTATAAAGAAAACACTTACTCATATTCCTTGGTTCTGAGGCAAAACTACCCCGATTTGTCTCTCACCCATAAGTTATATTCTTTTTGCTACTTGATCCGTTTAGCGACCTTCCCTCCCTCCTAGCCAATCAACCACCTTTTGTCAAAAGTAGTTTCTTTCCAGTCTTTCAAGGACTTGCAAAACTGGTCTAAATTAGGTCTTAACATATCACGGGTTCAAAGTTCGTTTGATTCTTGGACAAAGAGTGTCACTACAAGATTTATGACTAGTTATGCAAAGAGAAGTTATTTTCTAATTCAAGCTAATTTGAAATTGTCGATATATTTCTGATCTATGAAGGGAAAGGGAATTCCAAGCTTTAATAAAATTGAGTTACGAAATTTACACAAAATAAGGCCTTCTTAAAATCTCCCCCACTTAAAATTTTAGTATAATTTTTATTTTAAAAGGAATAAACAAAAGGAAACACAAATTTACTAAGATCTAGTGTAACTCAATTTCTACTTATACTACTTCTAAATTTAATCCCTGAGACTTTTGGTCTCTATAACCTAAATATAAATTTCTTAATTTTCTGAATATCAGTCCTACTGAAAGAAATCCTATTATATATAAAGAGTATAAAAATGTTATACGTCGATGTCCAATATGTTGTTACATCTTTCCTTTTCTTCTTGTAAGGAAACTCGCATTTGCCTCACTTCATCTACGCCAATGGTTGAACTAAACCTATTCTAAAAGTAAATAAAAGTTAAATATTCAGTTTCGTCTTCCTAAAATAGTAGAACTTATACAAAGTTCTCAGCCAGAATCCTTATGAGCTCATGCAGATATTTATAATCTAAGGGTTGTTTTTGTTTGTTGTTTCGCGGCATCCAAAATCAAACCCCTGCTCTTGTGTTGCTAAGCACAGATAAATCGACTATTTGATTACTTAGGTTTAAAATTGAGCATAGCTTTAATAAGAAGAAGATATATTAATTGACCTCTACGAATAGCTGAATGTTATTTTCTTATTTGGGCCTTTTCAGACTTTATTCACAATTTTTTTTTCAAATTATAATTGAATACTCGAAAGAGTATTTAAAGGTGCCAAAAGGAATAATAACAATGTAAAGCTTGAGAAATCAAAGGCAAATACATTCTACAATGAAAGGAAAAAAAAAATCAGTACCCGTTCTCTATTTTTTTAAAAATTACGAGTTATGAAAATTTCGAACCTTTCGAATATTCTGAATTCATCTCCTTTGTTGGAGACAGAAATCACAAATTATTAATATCTTAAGTTATTGTATGGCTGTATTATAAGAAGTCTCTTATATAATTTCTATAATTCTTATCCTTTATTTGACGGATTTTTTTAAACCCTATCGGCAGTGCCTTTTATATTCAGCAATATTCTGAATCCTATGGGCAATGCGATTTAGTTTTATCATTGTTCCTTAGATGGTCCTACTACTATATTTTTACCAATGTGCATTGGTCACCATTCGTGCTAAGTCGCAATTTTCCTGTGGTATCACTTGACCGAATGTGAAAGAGGTCATAAGGGAAAATATTATCCCTAAAAAGTGGGGTAACTAACGCTAACTTTAACTCTTCTCAAACAGAGTTCATAATTCTTTACTACCTCTTCAACCTGGCAATAAATATATACAAACACAGCATATTGCATTAATTTATTCAAGTTTTTGACAGCTCCCATCTTGGCTCGCCGAAAAAAAGAAATTGAATGTAAGAAACAAATGACTCCTTTAACTAGTTTTTTTTTGATAAAATTATCCTAAATTGACGTCTTTTTTTTCAGAATCATCCAGTGTATACAATAGGCCATTCACGAGAACCAGGCAGAGATCTCCCAAACTTTTCCTAAAAAATGGGATTTCCTTTCTTTCCTAAATTCGAAATTTTTGGTTATGAGCTTTACCTAAAATGTCGAATCTTAGAAATATTTCGGTATCCTGTTTACCTTTGAAGCCATTTTAGCACTTTGTTAGCTTTCTTTGTCTCAATTGTTACCCTGGGAGACTCTAATCCAGGTTAATGATCATGAATACTCTGTGAGTATATGCATATGTAGCCTTTATGCATTGGGATACAACCCTTTTTCATATCCCTATGGATGCAAACCTTTTTGCTTCCTTAAGAGGTAGACGCAACCCTTTCTTGCATCCTTAAGAGGTGGAAGCAACCCATTTGTGTATGCTTAAGAGCGGTCCTATTAACCTCCATCTGAGGTACATAACTCCCGGCCATGATATGTCCGTGACTTCTAGTCACTCTTGGTCTACTCCTAACGGTTAACCTATATCGAAAAAACAAAGGAATCTGGGCATGAGCCTTCCAGTGGTTCCCTAACCATCGCTTGGAGGCCGCCATGTTTTCAGCAAAAATTGCCCTAAAAATTTTCTTGGGGTTGGTTTATAGGTGTTGGGGCAAAACAATATCTTGCTTTGTGTCCTAATTCACCACAGCGGATACAGGTTGGAGGTTTTTCACATTCTGAATGTCTATGTGGACCCCCGCAAGTCCAGCATTTTATGCGAGCATTTTTTCTTTTACTAAATTTATACCTGGAATAATTATCCCTAGTTGGTCCTGACATATCTTTCTTTCCACAGTTCAAACATTTCTTTGGGTTATTTATATAATTTCCTATGTTTTGAAATTCTACTCTGGAGTTATCTATTTTTTCTCCAGGGGAGGTCTTGTCTCCTAAGTCAACCACTGTTGCTCCCAAAGACATGTCTGAGAAGTCCCTATACATAAAATCAATCTATTCAAATCTCTTTGCCAGCGCTAATAATTCATCTTTGTCGTCTGTTGTTTTAGTTTGTTCATGAACTTTCCTTCCAATTGAAGGGAGCATACCACTTTTGAAAATACTAATAGTTATGTCATCTGCCCTTATACCAGGAGCAGTTTTTGCATACTCTAGAGCCTTTCTACTAATTCAGGAGTAAAATTGGTGTACCAACTCAGATGGTCTTTGTTTCTAGGAAAGCAGTTCTTGTAGTTTTTGTTCGGCTGGTTTTTCATGTAAAAAGACTTCTTTTAAAAGTTTTTCTAAATGGTCTAAATCTTTTATTTTAGGAATATCAAAGCTCGTTGCGAATCATTGTATTTCTCCTCGAGTATAACAAAAAGCTTGATTTATCACAGCAATGTCATTTTTTTCTAAACTCCTTTGTATTTGTTTAAGGGTGGAAATCTATGAATGGATTTCATTTGGGTATGTCAGTAATGGGATGGGAGGCGCTTGCTCCACAAATAGGCTTTGAAGCCTACTTGTGACTGTGGCATCTCTATATTGCCCCTCTAGAGCGTTTATTCTAGACTGCGCGTCTTGTAGTGCAATTTCTAAATCTTTGATTTTGTTTTCATTTGAACTCAAGATTGTTCTATCCTTATAAACTCTTAATGTGGGAAACGTTTTGAACTTTTAAATTGTTTCAAACTACTAAAATGAGTTAGTTAATAGTTTGTATAAGAATTAGCTCAATATCTCGATTTAAATTAACCCTTAAGGCTAATAGTATGCCTACTTCTTTGAAGATGATTTAACTATGACACTAGTGTTAAAAGGAATTTAAGCAAGCTACAGATGATACGGACACTAGAATTTGTAGCAAAGAGAAAGAAAAGGAGAAGAAAGAAAGAATCTTAGGAAGATAAAAGGCTGTCTGAACTTCCCTTTAAGGTTAAAATTTTCTTTAATGAACACTTTCAAACTTTTCTGTCTTGGATAGGTTTGGAAAACTGAACACACACCTTCTTGTGAGGAACAGGACTAAATTTTACCAAACTTTATAAATTTAATTAATCCTCCCCCACCTAAACGAAAGTTGTACCGAACTTGGGTACCGCTGCTCCCAGTTGTAAGGTTGCCTCTACTAGCAGGGCTAATAAATTTGGTAGCATGATACAAACAGAGGCGTTGGGTAAGAAATTGGTACTCAGAATTCAGTGAAACCTGATTTTATTTACAAAATAAGATAAAAAGAAAAATATTCTAATTCTGTTTATGTTGAATACTTCCACACCTCTTCTAGGTCTAAGGTCTAATGATCTACTTGTTCAAATCCACCAATGTTTACTGAAAATAAAAGATTAAATTAATCCTAAGCTAACGAATGTTTCTACTTAAAAAGGTTACACTTGAATAGCTAGTCAAGGCTTGAGCTCTGGGTTATAAAAATCCTTTAGTTCAAACTATTTTGGAGCTAAGCTAAGAATAACCGTACTTGCTTTTAATTCAAATTTCATTAACCCAAACCAAGAGATTCTCTTATTATTTCTTGAAAAGGCTGTGTATTGTTTGGACCTTTATTAAGCTTTAACTTTAGCAGGGAAAGCTTAATTGAAAATATCTGGACATAAAGGTTTGTAAATTCTTACGTTGATAATATTGTTCCCTTTTCCCCTAACCTAACTGTATAAACATTAAGGTCACCTTTGTATAAACATGCAGTACGGGGTTAACGAAATGAAAGAATGATTAAAAACTGAACGGTGTTCCTCTTCGTATAAACGTCTGAAGATTGCACAAAGGGGGGGTGGTGGTAATTGATACCAGTGTCCGAAAAGTCTAATTTTGTAATATAAGGTCCTTATAAAATCAAGCAAGGTCTAAGGAGACTCTAAGCTGACAAGGGAAAGCACAAAAGGCTCTTCTAGCTTTCTCTTCTTGGTTAAGGTTTCCTTTCCTCTTTAAATCCTCAGTTATTCAAAGCTTAAATTTCTGGGAAGAAATTTAATTTGGCTTATTCTAACCTTAAAAATGATGTTTGTCCAAATGGCTCAAGCTTTGTTAAGTACAATATATTAACTGAAAAACCAATCAACAAATGAATAAAACCTACCAAGAGTCTTAAGATATTTCCGCCTCTAATCAATTTTAATTAGATTACGCATCCTTTTATTAATCACAAAGAACCTCAGGATTACATCACTATTAGTTAGATTCAAAACCCTCTATAAATCTATTGGCAACCCTCAAAGGGGAATTTTCGCCCTAATTACAGTTTATGTGGCTTAAATGAAAGTATTAAATTAATTCAAAGTAGGATCTTAATTTAGTCCAAGCGACAGAAATCTCTCTGAAGTTTGTTACTTTATTTTAGTGTTATTCTCAAAGGAAATTCATGCAGGCTAGTAGTAGTTTTTTATCCTAATTCATAAAGAAAATACTTACTCATATTCCTTGGTTCCGAGGAAAACCTACCCCGATTTGTCTCTCATCCATAAGTTATATTCTTTTTGCTACCTGGTCCATTTAGAGACCTTCCCTCCCTCCTAGCCAATCAACCACCTTTTGTCAAAAGTAGTTTCTTTCCAGTCTTTCAAGGACTTGCGAAACTGGTCTAAATTAGGTCTTAACATATCACGGGTTCAAAGTTCGTTTGATTCTTGGACAAAGAGTGTCACTACAAGATTTATGACTATTTATGCGAAGAGAAGTTATTTTCAAATTCAAGCTAATTTGAAATTGTTGATATATTTATGATCTATGAAGGGACAGGGAAGTCCAAGATGGATTAAAATTGAGTTTCGAATTTTAAACCAATAAAGGCTTCCTTACAATGGTAAGTGAAGCTTTCCACTTGATCGATCTTTTCGCTACCCAACGTCACTTTTTCATGTTCAGTTAATCTTAGCCTTGGCAACTTAGTCTTCTTAACGTAGATTTTCAAACCTTTTCTAGCATCCTGAACTTGCTAAACATCTAAACGTTCATTCATTTTACTTCCACTTTCATCTAGAATCTGAGTCCAGGAAAAATGTTCTCCCCCATTTGATTCTTTATTCTCTCGTTTCCTTTCCTGAGCTCCTTATGACAAAGTCCATCGAAATAATCCTTATTAATGGGGATAGAACATTGCTACGAAACCAATTACTAACTTCATTTCCTTCCTTAATCGCTGCAGTTTTATTCTTGTATATAGCACTAATTACTTTTTGTATTTGTCTTTTACAACATACATGGACAAGACTGTTGCTAAGGCTCTTCTAATAGCTGAATTGAACGATTACTTATTATCTATAAAACTAAGGACCAAAGGTGTTTGATAACTCAGGCACTTCTCAATTATTAATTTAAGAGTGAAAATTTAGTCGACACATCCTCTATCCTTCCTAAAACCACACGGTTCTTCTTTTTAAACTTTGTCTACAGCATCTCTCAGTCTAAGAAGTATCATCATACTAAGTAACTTGGTACTTGCACAAACCAGGCTAATGCCTCTTAATTATCACGGCTAATTAATCTTAATCACAGGCTAACTGCCACGCTCATTCGTATCGTCTTTCTTATGCCGGGGTTTAATTAAGATTTTCCTAAATTTGATAGGTATATCTCTTTTTTTTAATCATATTAATAATCTTTAGTAACTTATTTCGCACCTTAAAAACGCCATATTTAAGAAACTCCTACAGCACGCTATCAGGACCGGGGGCTTTATTTTTTAATTGTCTTAGTATTGTCACTAATTCTTCCTCACAAAATAATTCATCCTCCACCTCTAAGGTGTCACAAAAGTTTTTCAATTTTCTTCTATATATTTTACTGTAACTATCTCGGTTAAGCACATTTTCGAAATGTTCTACCTATATCTCTTTAATTCTTTCCTTATTACTAATTATGGTCTTTTTCTATCTTTAGCTGGGACAAGTCCAGATTGACTACTCCCTCTCAATTTATGAACATGTCAGCACAATATGTTACTACTCTGCTCTATGTTCCAGATCTTTGAAAATTTTATCCATGGGTCCACCTCACAGCTTTCTTTACATTCTTCTTATTTTCATATTATCTATCACTAAGATAATTTTTTTCGAGCCCTTGCTTCTCATTATTAAACATAATACACTTTCACTAATTCTCTTAGCTGTGTTTCTAAGTTTCTTCCCTATTACGCTGTCAGCAACTTCACAAATTCTTTTCTTAAAATTATTCCATCAATCCTCTACATAGTCAAATTTACAACTCTCAATGTATAGTATTCAACTCATTCTGAAAAGCTTCTCGCAACTTCTCATCCTGGAGCCTACCAATGTTTTAGCTTCCCGGAAGATACCTCTGGAATTTCAGATTTAAATTAACCCTGGACATTACTAGATAGTGATTTTTTTTTCTCTTAATATCAATAACAGCAGTCCTATATAACGTAGTATCTTGTACTGAACCTGCCAGTCTTCGCTTTACAATAACATAATCAATAACGTTAGCTGTCTTACCATCATGTGAGCACCATTTTAACCTATGGGCCATTTTGTGGCAAAGTGCTGTATTGTTATTATCTAGACTGTTATACCTACGAAATTGCTGCAGTCTATAGCCATTACTGTTTTTTTTCTACGCCTAGGCTAGGATACCATCCAAAATTATTTTTACCAACCTGGGGGTTAAAATTTTATAGTAAGAATACCATATTTTTACCTGGGGTCCTATCTATTTCTTCCAGTAACACTAAGTAAAATCCAACCGAGTCTCTACTCTCTCTGTCAGAAGCATTGCAGCAGTCTGTAGCTATTACTGTTTTCTTTTACTACACCAAATTAACCTAGGCTAGGATACCATCTATCCTTATTTCTACTCACCTGGGCGTTAAAATCTTCTAATGAGAATCCAACATTTTTTCCTTGGGGCTTGTGTATTTCTTCCAGTAACCCTAAGTAAAATTCATCTGAGTAACTAATCTCTCCTTCAGTCGGTTCTACAGGGGCATATTCTGTTGTGATCATGAGCCCTACTCCCTGTTTGTATACCCCACCCTTCGTGACCGAGCTCATAAATTCTAAATCCTCTAATTTCTTGTTTCCTAACCCCTGGGATGAATTTCTAAGTCCAATTTAAACCGTTTCAAATTGTCACTCAAAATTTTCATATGATTAGTATCTTTTAACGGTGTACCATTCCAAGTTGCCAGTTTCATATTCTTTAAATCATCTAAATTATTTTGGCGTTAGGAAAAGCAATGGTCCTAGAACTAGTGCAGGGCAGGGACCAGTATATCTTCGCAGGGACCTCCTATTGAAAGTCTAATACCTCCGGCTCATTATATATTTCTCATATATATATCCCATTAGGTCCTCTTGAATTCTTTTTTTCTCAGTTTACCAATTACAAAAATAATCGGACTCTTTGTAATAATCAGTCCCGGACTAGATGCATGCTCAAAAAAACTATTTTACAGACGTGGATCCGGAGCAGAAAATTCTTTTTTATAATGCTCAACCCATGAAGAAAGTGGTATACGAGACGATGTTTGGCTTGGCACTTCTTTTAAAAGACTGGACCACAACTTATTTGGATGAAACCGAACTTCTTTGAAACAAGACAAAGTAATTGAACTCAGTGCAGAGAAAGTTGCATTGCAAACTGGTGTTTAGTATAACTTTGCAGTTTTTATAGCCACACATCGCTTGGTTTGTCTGCTCCAATCCAAACTGGAAGCCTAAATTTAGCAAAATAACAAGCATTATGCAAATTATTATTAGTTAACCAACTGCGATTAAGCCCAGCAATCCGTAAAAGCGTATGCTGCTTGAGTGAAAATCGTTGTTTTTACAACCCCGGTTTCAAAAGAATGGAAAAACGTGCTTTTTTAAAAGTGTTCCTTTCAATAGCCAAAAGGCATGGTGAAAAAGAAGCTTTTTAAGAACCGATCACTTCAGGACTTAAACAAAATTCTTGACTTGTTTTGCAAACATATGTTAGTTGCAGAACAGATGTTGGATATATTTCACATAAATTTCATGTGAAGACAACATCTTAAAAGTAAGATGAAAAGAGTTCGTGGCATTGTGAAGTCGTGAATTCGTGATATCCTCATTTAGATGGAGGTCAAACGACTCATAACAGCGGAATATATACCAGAGTGTGGAAAGATTTTGAATATGTCCAGAGTTAGCATTCAGGGCGAGCTTATCTGCTTTTGACACATAGCTTATCGAAGCGCATTTTTCTGACAATTTGCATATCAGTACTGAAATAAAGCTATTGTTTATTATATTGTCTTTGTTTATGACCCCAAATACCAGGTGTAATTCTTCTGACCTCAAGGAAATCTCTAAAGGGAATCCATGCTATAAAGTAACATAACAAGACCCATCTATCTCTAATATGGTTTGTTTTTCGAACATATTGGATGTTACTACATCCAATTACAACATTAATCATTCAAACAGAATCCCCCCGTAATACAACCGGGCTTTTCAGTTCTAACTTTTACTAGCCTAATAGGCACTGTCAATTTTTCTGCAAGATAGGGCATGAGTAAGTTCACTAGAGTATATGTTCAGCCTAGCTTGAGAATCACGCATATTCTTTCTTTAACTCCGCATCAATGAATCAAACGCTATGCAAATTTTCGTGGGAACATTATTCCACACTTTCTTGAAAAGATCTCGAGACGCCCTGTTCCAATTATTAATATAAAATACAGATTCTTTTTAGCAAACAGATTAGAAAATGGACCAACATCAGCAATCTGAACACAAAAAAAAACAAAGAAAAATTATCTAACATAAAACTGGAATCAGTAACAACTTCGTCCGCGATAGTTATGGTTGATGGACTACTCGAATTATAGACGTAAGTAAAGCTATCAATCTTTGGCACAACTACATAATCATCATCGAACAGATCAAAAATAATACTTTGTCGATCAGAATCACCAGAAGAACTAAGCGGATCAGTTAGGTTACTATTGAAGTCACCAGTCACGATACAGCATAAACCCTGCTTTTTTATTTTTCGCAAGAATTTAGATAAACGATTGGCACTAGTGGCAAAAAGTCTCTCAGATCGATCGTCACGATAGTTTGTGGGCAGGTATATGTTCAACCCAACAAAATTTTGGATTCTAACTGCTAAAAAGTCACTTACTGCAAAAAAAATAGACGAAGGAGAACATGACATCACAGAGGCTGCTAGACCACCATAAGACCAGCCTTAGGACTGAGAGCAGCACGCAGCAACCGAGAATACTTTTTTATTGGTTGATATTTCCAAAAGGCTCAGGCTCAAAGAAGTTGAGCCAAAGTAGTGCTCCTGAATACACTTTATGTCACATCTAGATGAAAAGTCCTTTAAAAACTCACTGATTTAGCTAATTTCTATTTAGATTCATCTTGCCAGGGGTTTAGCACTGTTTACAGCCTTGTTAGCCGGACACTTCACGCTGTAGCATGTTTGGCCTTTTTTCGCAGATTATGCAGAACATATCCTTCGTGGGCATATTTTCCTTCTTGGAGGTTTGGTCAGAAGCACCACAACAACCACAAATAGTCGTCAGTACGCAGTCGCATGCTATGTAACCGACTCCATGGAAAGAAAAATATATTTTTGAGAGACATATGTTCTCTTCCACAGGCAGCATCTCATAGTCAACCCGAACTGATACTCCAAGAAAAACTTCAAGATCCCTCCTGGTCCTGAAATACAGCTTAAACACTTTGTAACGCTAAAAGTTACCGATTTCTATTGCCCTTGATGCATTTGGATCAAGGGATTCTACATCAGTATGAGTCTTGTTAGGCGAAATCTGTTTCAGGATGGCAATAAATAGTTTCTGTTTGAGCATAGCAGCAACCTCAGGCTTACTAGCTGTTATTTCTCTACAATCTTCTCAGCAGATGATTTAGATTCGACGTACATTTTCCAACTCTCTTAGCTCACTTAATTTTGCTGAGTCGGGGTAAACGCTGTCCGAAAACTGCTTACGAACATTGGGGTCATTGAAAGATTTTGGAATTTTGAGTACATCGGCATAAGATAGGTAGTGTTTGACAGCTACTGGATTGGCAAGGCATTGGGCTCTACTCACCGAGGGGTAGCATAGGTTATGCGCTTTAGCTGTAGACACAAACTTCTTAATTATAAACCGTTTACCTATTAGTTTACCATTTAAGCTGAAATTAATGAATTTTATTTCTATAATGCTTATAGCAATAGACCTGAATCTGTTCATGCCTCTCGTTTTGCTATTAATTATTTTTCCTTAATTTTTCAGATTTTTGGGTGATTTTTTTAAGATCTCTGTATTGTGTATCCAAGAGGTGAATTCAAGAAAGAGTTTGTTACTTACTTATAATTTTTTCATAATTTCTTGAATGAAATTTCTGTATAGTGTATCCAAGAGGTGAATTCAAGAAAGAGTTTATTTCTTAAATACAATTTTTCCATAGTTTCTTGAATGAAATTTTTGTATTGTGTATCCAAGAGGTGAATTCAAGGAAGAGTTTGTCACTTACTTAAATTTTTTTCATAATTTTTTGAATGAAATTTCTATATTGTGTATCCAAGGGGTGAATTCAAGAAAGAGTTTATTACTTACTTACAATTTTTTCGTAATTTCTTGAATGAATTTTCTGTAATTTGTATACAAGAGGTGAATTCAAGAATGAGTTTATTACTTACTTACAATTTTTTCATAATTTCTTGAATGAAATTCTTGCATTCTGTATACAAGAGGTGAATTCAAGTTTCTTGAATGAAATGTCTGTATTGTGAATCTAAGAGGTGAATTCAAGAAAGAATTTGTTACTTATTTACAATTTTTTCAAAAATGTTTGAATGAAATTTCTGTATTGTGTATACAAGAGGTGAATTCAAGAATGAGTTTATTACTTACTTACAATTTTTTCATAATTTCTTGAATGAAATTTTTGCATTCTGTATACAAGAGGTGAATTCAAGTTTCTTGAATGAAATGTCTGTATTGTGAATCCAAGAGGTGAATTCAAGAAAGAATTTGTTACTTATTTACAATTTTTTCAAAATTTCGGAATGAAATTTCTGTAATGTGTATACAAGAGGTGAATTCAAGAATGAGTTTATTACTTAATCACAATTTTATCATAATTTCTTGAATGAAATTTCTATATTCTGTATACAAGAGGTGAATTCAAGAAAGATTTTATTACTTACTTACATTTATTTCATAGTTTCTTGAATGAAATTTCTATATTGTGTATCCAAGGGGTGAATTAAAGAAAGAGTTTGTTACTTGCTTACAATTTTTTCATAATTTCTTAAATGAACTTTCTGTATTGTGTATACAAGAGGTGACAAGAAAGAGTTTGTTACTTACTTACAATTTTTCAAAGTTTCTTGAATGAAATCTCTATATTCTGTATACTTACTTAGGTCCCGGCCATCCTCGTGGGACGTTTTGGGGCCACTCCTCTTGCTAGCTCATGCGTAAGGGATCGGTACATTGCTCTATCTGGTGCGATACGTGATAACGGGGCTATCTTGACGTTGTCGAAGTGGAAGTTCTCCATCGTTTTCGTGGTCTGCCTCGTGGACGAAGGCCATGGAGGGATCCTTCAAGGGCGATTTTGGGAAGGCGGCTCGGCTCCATTCGCTTGACGTGGCCGAACCATTGCAGTTTTTGCTTCTTGATTTTACTGAGTATGGTTTTAGTGGACTGGTTGGACTGGAGCCTTTGACGTACTTCCACATTTGTGATTCGGTCAGTGTATTTGATTCTAGAAATGCGACGGAGGCATCTCACCTCAAAAGCTAGAAGTCTTATTTCGTCTTAGGTTTTCAGAGTCCATGTTTCACATCCACAAATAACTATGGGGATTACTAAACTGTTGAATAGGCGCAGTTTGAGTTTGTTGGATAGGTGGTTACCTTTCCAGAGGTTGGCTAGTCTTCGGAAGCTAGAGCTAGCAAGTGCAAGTCGACGTTTCACGTCAGAGCTATGGCAATTATCTGAGGAGAATAGGCTACCAAGGTACAGGAAGTGGTCAACCGTTTCAACCTGTCTCCCGCCTATGGTGATAATGGGCGGGTTGTCGAGTTCACGTCTCGTAGTTACCATGACTTTGGTCTTGCTGGCATTGATCTCCATCCCGAACGGCTTTGTGGTATCGTAGAGTTTATCAGCTTGTGCCTGCAATTCTTGTGTAGAGTTGGCTAGCTCATCAATATCATCAGCGTAGGCAAGATTCTCTATTAGTACCCCTCCTATTGTTGCGCCATATTCCAACTGCATCATTGACAGAACGGCATTTAGAAAGAGGTTGAAGAGATGTGGTGATAAGATGCAACCCTGGAGTACTCCGGACGAAGTTGTAAACTCTTCTGACAACCCATCAACGGTTATTACTTGGCCTCGGAACCGGTCGTACAGACTCTTGATTATTTGGACTATCTCATAAGAGATGCCGTAGTGAAGGAGGATATGCCATAGTCCTTCACGCCATATCAGGTCAAATGCCTGACGGAAATCAACGAATAGCTGGTAGAGTTCTTGGTTGAATTCGATGTGTCATTCCATGAGTTTCCGAACGACAAATATCTGATCGATTGTTGATCTTCCAGGGCGGAAGCCGGCCTGATGTTCTCCAATGGCAAAGGCAGTTGTTGCTTGTATGCGTCGGAGTAGGACTTTTGTCAGGCCACGTGACTGATGGCTTGTGAGGCTGATCGAACGGTAGTTTCCGCACTCTCTCTTCGACCTCTTTTTGTGAATGGGTACAATGGCAGCCTTGCACCACTGACGGGGTACGTGGTCGGTTTCCCACACCGCAGACACAATGGTATGGTACAGATCAATTACATCATCCGATCCTATGTTAATAAGTTCAGCGGTGACTCTGTCTGGGCCAGGGGCTTTTCCTTGTTTAAGCGACTTGATTGCTGACTCGGTTTCTTGTACCGGGAGCAAAATGCGATATATTTAAAATAAAAGATTCTTTCCTTCTAAAGATTATTCGGACAGAAATTAAACGTCCTATAATTGAGTTCAAATACCGCTTCCAAGAGTCTAAATTCTTAATCAGCAAGAAGAGAAATTGCATTCTAGCTTCATTCAAACAACGACGCTAGTCGTTCGAATTTCGCTAAGATAATTAGTAACAAAAAAATGCTACGCACAATATTTCTAAGGAAGTTTAAATGGTAAGAGCCCGGTGAACGCTTGAATCATCAGAAATATTTAAAAGAAATTATTGGACGAGAGGTTCGCATCCTTGGGGCCACTCGGGCCAATTGTGAGCCAGTTCTCACAGCGTAGGACTGAAGAGCTACCTTTGATAGTGGGATAGAAGTGCTTTTTGAAGGGATTCGTAATGTAGAAGCAGGACCATTCAGATAGAAGTCTTAAATTCTTTCATGTTGTATCTCGGTCACCATTATTGTCATTTGGAGTGACCCACTGCTGTTCACCTAAATAAGTAAGTTACAATAAACCTATTGCTTTTTTATCTGTGTTTATTTCATTTTATATGTCTGGATCTAGTCTAATAATAGGTAATTAGTTCGCATGTCTCCAAAGTAACGCTCCCAGGGAATCGGATCTCCAGATAGCTCAAGAAAAAGAGGTCACGTTTACATGGCTGGACATGTTATTTTCACTCAATAATTGAGCGCGGCGCAGGCCTTGTTGGCACAATCTTCAGTGCTATAAGCGGTGCTATCGGAGAAATTACAAGGTGTAAGCTCACGACCTTTGGGCAAAATATCGCCTTTATCGCGGTCAGTATTTAGTACCATATTTAGTATAGCCAGCCTATTTCTTCATCGCTACAAATACCTATTTTTTTCATTGCTATATGCTGACTTGAGTGGGGGTGGTGGTTTGAGTTCTTGGTCGGGTATGGGGAAGCGGGTTAGTATTTTAGGATCCGTAGCTACTGGGGGATTCAGTTTATTGTTAAAGTATTCTTTCCATCTTTCAAGTTTTATCTTTGAATCGTAGATCTAATTTCCGTCTTTGTCCAGGATCACTGATGTTTGTGGTTCTTTTTTCCGGCTTAACTCGCGTACCATTCTGAAAACTGCTCCACTATTCCCCTTCTTGGACAGTACTTCGCAGTCTTCGCATTTCTTCCGCATGTGGTTACGTAGTGCCTTTCTGATCTCTCGCTCTACTCTTCTCTTGAGGAGCTTGTAAGTATCCCAACTGTGACGGTCGTATTTATTGCAAAAAATTCGCTTATCCTCGCATAGCGCAATGATCTCATCTGTGATCCATGGTTTTTCATTTGGAGTTTTTCTTCCAAGGACGTCATTCGCTGTCTCTATGATTGCTTATGTAGCCTGCTCGGTCAGGGAGTCTATCTGATTAGCGGTGGTCAAGGGAGAATGATTTTCCAGGATCTCTCGGAATTTTTCAGACAGAGCGGAAGGGTAGGTCTGCCTTTTTGCGGGATCCCGCAGCAGATCCAGCCGGAATATTGGGATTTTTGTTGCTTTTTGCAATTTCCTCATTCTTAGCTTGAACCTTGACATCAGGAGAGTGTGGTCAGAGTCAAAGTCTGCTCTCGGTAATGCTACTGTGTCTAGTACGGAAGACTTCCAATGCTTCGATATCAGCATATAATCAATCATGTTCTCGGTTTTACCGTCTGGGGATCTCCAGGTCACTTTACTTCGATGGCGGTGTTTGAAAATTGTGTTGGTTAAGAATAACTCGTTTTCTCGGCAGAAGTTGAGCAATCGTTCCCCTCTCGCATTGAGTTTTCCGTGACCAAAAGTCCCCATTACATCGGATCGACCGGTATTATCCATACCTACTATAGCGTTAAAGTCCCCCATGACAGTCAGTACGTCTTTCTTATGGATTTGGTCTATGACGCTTTGTAGTGTGAAATAGAATTCATCGCATTCTTCCTCACTTCTGGCGGAGTCTGGGGCATAGACTTGGACAAGAGAGATATTCTTGGCAGCTCCCTTTAGTTGTAAGACGGCTATTCTTTCTGAGACTGGGGTGAATGAAATTAGAGATTTTTTGGCAGTTGATGATACGAAGAATCCTACACCTTGTCGATGAACTCTGTCCTTGTGGCCGGACAACAAGAGGGAGGCTCCAGAGAGGTTTTCCTCACTCGTTCGGGGGAGGTGAGTCTCAGAGAGGCCAATAACATCCCAATTGTACCTCTGTAGTTCTCTAAGGGCAAGATCTAGTTTTCCCGGTTTGGCAAGTGTCCGGATGTTTAGCGTGCCAAAGTGTAGGGAGGTTTTTGTCGGAACGGAAAAACCGTTTGGATTTTCACCCCGGGTGGGCGTCGTCCTAGGCCTAGAATCGTTGGCTGCTCCGGACGCGGTAGCATGTAAAATCGCATTATTATCATTCAAGATTGGTTGTTCGTCGGTTACCCCGGACGCGGTAGCAGATGTTCATATAATACTGGACCATTTTTTCATGATTTCAAGAGAGAAGGTTTCTTGGCTAAATGGGTGGTGGCGGCAAGCCACTCCTCTCCACCACCTTGCAGAGGCCGTTGTCCATAAATCTGGATCCTCCGCCCTTTCGCAGTTGCCCTCCTATAGGAGATCCTCCAACGATGGTGTCCTGCTTCACCATGCAATTTAACCCATTGCTGGGAGAAGGTTTGTAACTGACGGGACGTGTCCACACGCCGGTGGGCCCTGCTGAGTGTACATCCGAGGGGCCTCCTTCCTCCTCCGCCTGTATTTACGGCCCCCGGGTGAGGGTGCCCCAGTTTCGATTAAGGACCCCGGGGACTGGGTCCCCCCTTGCTCCGCGCCTCTTACTCAATAGAGGTACCATACATGTCTGTAGGGTGTTCCCCTATCTGCCACCTGGGGACGCGCTGAGTGGCCTGGGAGATTCTGTATACAAGAGGTGAATTCAAGAAAGACTTTCTTATTTATTTACAATTTTTTAATAATCTCTTGAATGTAATTTGTGTGTCCAAGAGGTGAATTCCATAAAGATTTTGTTACTTTCTTACACTTTTTTCATAATTTCTTGAATGAAATTTCTATATTGTGTATCCAAGGGGTGAATTCAAGAAAGAGTTTATTACTTACTTACAATTTTTTCATAATTTCTTGAATGAAATTTCTGTATTGTGTATACAAGAGGTGAATTCAAGAATGAGTTTATTACTTACTTACAATTTTTTCATAATTTCTTGAATGAAGTTTCTGTATTATGTATACAAGAGGTGAATTGAAGAAAGAGTTTCTTACTTATTTACAAATTTTTAATAATCTCTTGAATGAAATTTGTGTATCCAAGAGGTGAATTCAAGAAAGATTTTGTTACTTACTTACAAGTTTTTCATAATTTCTTGAATGAAATTTGTGTATACAAGAGGTGAATTCAAGAAACAGTTTGATACTTACTTGCAATTTTCTCATAATTTCTTAATGAAATTTCCGTATTGTGTATCCAAGAGGTGAATTCAAGAAAGAGTTTGTTAAATACTTACAATTTTTTCATAATTTCTTAAAAGAACTTTTTGTATTGTGTATCCAAGAGGTAGATTCAAAAAAGAGCTACTTACTTACAAATTTTTCATAATTTCTAGAATGAAATTTCTGTATTGCGTATCCAAGAGGTGAATTCAAGAAAGAGTTTGTTACTTACTTACAATTTTTCATAATTTCTCGAATGAAATTGCTGTATTATGTATCCAAGTGGCGAATTCAAGAAAGATTTTGTTACTTACTTACAACGTTTTCATAGTTTCCTGAATGAGATTTCTGTATTGTGTATCCAAGAGGTGAATTCAAGAAAGAATTTGATTCTTATTCACAATTCTTTTATAATTTCATGAATGAAATTTCTGTATTGTTTATCCAAGAGGAGAATTCAAGAAAGATTTTGTTACTTACTTGCAATTTTTTCATAATTTCTTGAATGAAATTTCTGTATTGTGTATCCAAGAGGTGAATTCAAGAAAGAGTTTGTTACTTACTTACAATTTTTTATAATATCTTGAATGAAATTTCTGTATTGTGTATCCATGAGGTGAATTCAAGAAAGAGTTTGTTACTTACTTACAATTTTTTCATAACTTCTTGAATGAAATTTCCATATTGTGTATCCAAGAGGTGAATTCAAGAAAGAGTTTCTTACGACTTTATTAAAAGTCAAATATTATTAATAAAATCAGATGTACTTTAAAAGTGGATGTTCCTGTTTCTGAAACTGAAGACTCTCTTTGTCTCTGTGTCTGGACGGGTGTTTGCTTGTCTGTGGAGATTTTTGAGAAAGATTCAGCTCATATATCTCAGAATTTGGAAAAATTTATTTTAACCTATCTCATTTTCAAATATATTCCCCTATGAGCTTGCTAGTAGTAGTACCTATATTTCTGAAAATTTCTTTTCTTATATCTCCAACTTTTTAATAGATATTCTAAACGTTTAACGTTCTAGCATACCCTAAAAAATAATGATCGCTTAACAAAGCAATGTATAATTTATTTATAATGTAATAATGACAAGTAGAATATTAATATAAAAATATGTTCCACACATTATTATACATTATTAACATCATTTAACAACTTTCTTTGATTTCTTTGATTTCACCTGTCTTCTTTTGACCTTCCATGGAATGCTAATTCCCGAAAGCTGACGATAGGTGAACACTGGATAACATGTTACCACAAGCACTATCAAGAAAATGCCCCTCTTTCATCAACTATCATTTTTATGTTGTAATTCTCTTTAAATGCAATCATCTCCGGAGATCCCAATCTCGCATATCTACCATCATAAGAGTTGAATTGTTTTGGTATTCTAAATAAATTTTACTCCTTACTGTCATGACAATGCACGCATACGTTTCCAATATTGCTACCACTTGTACTTGTTTCATAGTTCAAATACTTCTCCTTGTCAGTATTCAATGCTACAATAACACTATCATGTTAACACACTTTCTTAAAATGCTCAATCTTCACTTTTTTAAAAATAAGACCTACGTGTTTATCCTTCCAATGCTTAAAAATTACTGATTTAATGCTTGCAATAAACTAGGTAGTGTCGATAACCTGCAATAGAGTACCAGTGGGAAAGCCGCATCGTGTCTATGAGTAAGCATAGAGTACGATTGGTAGAGGCGCAAGCATATTTCATGTCTTTTTAAGATACGTAAAAAAAAGTTGCAAAATTTTTAAGTTCAAAAAAAAATTTAGTCCAAAAAAAGTGCTGCTACAAACATTATTTTTCTAATAGTAAAGGTCACGACTAACATTTCTATATCATTCTCATTTTGAATTTGTAAAATACTAAATGATGAATTTTTTATATTTTAAGTACGTTTATTGTTATCCTAAGACATGTTAAAAAAAGTTGAATAATATCTAAGTCCAAAAAATTCAGTCCAAAAAAAAGTGCTACTACAAATATTATTTTTCTAACAGTAAAAGTCTTGAGTAACATGTTTATATCATTTCCATTTTGTTTTTCAAAAATATTAAATGTGATTTTTTTTTTTTAAGTATATTTCATATTATTCTAAGACACATTAACCAAAAAGTTGAAAATAATTACCATGTTAAAAAAAGGGGGAGGGGCCCAAAAAGTTGGAGGGAGAGGGCCCCTTAGTGGTTAGGGTCATTGGTGGTTGTGGTCCTTGATGGTTCAAACCCATAATCATCTCACTAGTTGATTTCTAAGGATTTGTAAAGATTGTTCTGAATTTCTTTATTAAAATTCTTTTCTCGGCATCTACATCTTTATTAGTTTCAACTTTGAGCACTCCCTAACGTCTAAAAACAGATTATGCTAGAGTGCCCAAGGGGATAGCCTTGACATGTGCCCTGGAAAGCTGCCAAGGAACGTAATGTAAGCAAATAGCATGGCAAGGAACGTAAAGTAAGCAACATGAAACCTCAATAAAGAACGACCTAGATAATATTTGTTCAATCTCAAGGGTGTCCTAGAGGATGACCTAGATAAAGTTCATTCAACTTGATACGCTTCAGTGGTTCCTATGGCCTGCATAGAAATGAAACTTCAATAGAGAATGGCCTAGATAAAGTTCATTCAACTTGATACGCTTCAGTGGTTGCTATAGGTCCACGCAAAATGGAACCTCAATAGAGAATGACCTAGATAAGGTTCGTTCAATCTCAAGAGAGCCCTGGGGGAGGACCTAGATAAGGTGCATTCAACCTCATACGCTTCAGTGGTTTCTATGGCCTCTATAGAAATGGAACCTGAATAGAGAATGACCTATATAAGGTTCGTTCAACCTCAAGAGTGCCCTAGGGGATAATCTAGATAAAGTTCATTCAACGTGATACGCTTCAGTGGTTCCTAGTGCTGTTGTAGAGAATGACCTATATAAAGTTTGTTCAACCTCAAGAGTGCCCTAGGGGATGACCTAGATAAAGTTCATTCAACTTGATATGCTTCAGTGATTCCTAGCGCTTCCATAAAATCCAGAAGCCACAATCTACTTTCCTATTCATATATTTTTTCAAGATCTCATAAAATTTTAGTGTTTCAACGGCTACAGTGAACCGTTTCTGTGTGAAAAGTTTTGCGGTTTTCTGACTTCCGCGAACCGTTTTGTTCTTAAAAAACGCAGCAATGTAAATCCCTTACTTTGGATGTATTTCTTTACTTATGACATCTCTGCCAAAACCTGGATGGTCAAAAAAAAAAGAATACCAAAAACAAAATTACCTTATTTAACAATAACATTTTTTGAACCACAATTTATATCCAATTTGGAAATATTTCGTGTTATATCATAAATTTTTATTGCAAAATGGGTCTTTTTTTTGCCTCATTGTGTCCAAAATTTCTAAAACTGTGTCCCTTCTGTGTTCTTTTTTTCCACTGTGTTCAGGCACATGGGAATGTATTCTTTTGACGTAAAAAGTATACAGTTCCAAGTTTTTTGTGTACCCCCCCCCCGAAAAAAAAATCTTTGAGATAAAACCCCTCCGAAAGAAAAAATCCTGGGTACGGCCTTGTCCAGTTGACAACCCTAGGTTTGCGCAAGATCAAAATTACCCATCCCAATCTGTTCAAGCCTCGTTCTTTACGTCCTCAAAGGTAGTTCCTAATTCCACAAAAAAGAATTTACGGCATCAAAACGGCAAAATTATTTCCCTCCATAGTAGCTCCTAATTCCCTTAAATCTTTTTTTACGGCATTAAAAACGACAATTATTGACAATCTGCCATCCTTCATCCGCAGAACGTGCCCTAGCCATCTCAACATTTCTCTCATTATAGCCCTAACAAGCAAGATTAAGCAACACTATTCGTACAGTCTACTGTTTTAAATATGATCATTCAGTCTGGCATCCTAAGACAGTCCGTAGGCAATATCTCTGGAAAATATCTAGCAAATCTTCCGCCGACTTTCGAAGCGTCCATGCTTCAGAACCATGCTTTACCACTTTCATCACTGTAACTTCCAAAACCCTGATCTTGGGTCGCATACTTATTTTCCTATTATTCCAGACAATTTCAACTATGAAAAAACACGTTGGGCTTTGGTTATTCTACTTTTAACATTTTCACTGCACCAACTATCTTTACTGTATACTACTAAGAAATGTAAAGCTGTCCGCTCAGTCGATCTTTTCGTTACCAAGCGTTACCTTTTCATCTTCACTTATTCTTAGCCATAGCGACTTACTTGGTGTAAAGTGGGAGGCTTTGAATAGATTGGGATGGAGAAGGAGCATCCGTAGCTGTTTTGCCTCAGGCGGCTTTGTGCAGTGGTGAGTTGATAGTAGTATTAGTAGTAGTTCTCCTCTCTATTCAAAATGAAGCATTTTCACTAATATTCCTAGCTGCGTTCCCTACTTTCTTTCCGATACACCATAAGCAACTTCATAAGTTATTTTCCTAAAATTATTCCATCTATTTTCTACATTGTCAGACTGAAAACTCTCGAGTTTAGTATAACACTGTTCCTCGAAAAATTTTTGAAACAAATTCTTATCCTGAAGTCTACCAATATCATAGCTTACCGGAGGACAGTTACCCTTCCGAAATTTTAGTTTTAAATAAACCAAAGATATTATTAGATAATGTTCTTTCAAACAGTTCGTGGTAACGAACTGTAAGTAAGGAGCGACCCGGCTCAATGGTAACCGAAACTCTAGAAAACGGCATTTTGATACAAATAGATACATCAAAAGAATCACATTTCAATGCTGATTTCAAATATAAAAGTTTCATCAATTTTAATCTTACTCGTCAAAAGTCACGGGCCTGAGAAAATGTGGTTGATTTTAGAAAAAGTAGGAGAAGATCCTATAAGAGCTGTTAAAACTGAATGAAAATTCGACTATCATATTCTATGTATTGCAAAACTTTATTATAGAAGTGTCAAGCTGCTATATACAAAAATGTTGAATTTTGCATATTTTGCCAGAAGAAAGATCACGGGTGCGTGTTTATTTGTTTGTTTGTTTGTTTGTTTGTTTTTTTCCCCCCAGGGGTGATCGTATCGAACCAGTTGTCCTAGAATATCGTGGGAGGGCTCATTGGAATGGAAATTGAAAGTTCTAGTGCCCTTTTTAAGTGACCAAAAAAAATGGAGGGCAACTAGGCCCCCTCCCCCGCTCATTTTTTTCCCAAAGACACCTGATCAAAATTTTGAGATAGCCATTTTGTTCAGCATGTTCGAAAATATTATAAGTATGTCTTTTAGGATGAATTAATCCCTCTAAGTTCCCGGGGGGAGGGCTGAAAGTTATGAGCTTTACCCAATGTTAACATATAGTATTCGTTATTTGGAAGTATACAGACGTTTTCTGGGGATATTTTTCCTGGTAGTGGGGGGGGGGGTCAGGGGTTATATGAGAGGATCTTTCCATGAAGGAAGTTTTCATTGGGGAAGGGACATTGCTATGAAGGGGACGCCGGACTTCCCAGCATTATTTAAAAAAAGATCAGAAATTTAATATAAAAAACAAGTATTTCAACTGCAACAGCAGCAACATCGAAACTTTAAACGAACAGAAAATATTACATATATAATAGGGTTCACCCCGTAGTCAATGACTCGCTCTTTAAGCCAAAGATTTTTTAGTACTTTCATAAGAGCTATTTATTCTAATTAACGGCCTTTGTGATTAAGCGGTCATTTCTAAATAATTGGAACAAAATTTGAACTTTCACTTAAAGAGCAAGGTATTGACTAGGGGGCGAACTCCCTAATATACATATTAAAAATATATGAATATAGAAGTTCGTTACGTATGTTAATTCGTAAGATACGTATATTTATTACTAATAAAAACGTTCGTAAATAAAATTAAACAACTTTCGAGAAAGCCATTTAACTAAATAAAAGTAAATTAATATGAAAATTTTGTTTTATTTATTCATGTACGGTGAGCCAAGATCAAAACCTGCATTTATTCAAAAACGTTCAAAAATTAAATAAAAAAAACAAGTTTTTTAAACTGAAAGTAAGGAGCGACATTAAAACTTAATACAAACAGAAATTATTCTGTATATGAAAGAGACTGTCCCCTCCTCAACGCCTCGCTCTTTACGCCAAAGTTTGACTCTGTCTCAAAACTTTATTTTTTAAAATAATAAAAAACTTTAGCGTAACGAGCGAGGCGTTGAGGAGGGGACAGTCTCTTTCATATACAGAATAATTTCTGTTTGTTTTAAGTTTTTTCATGTCGCTCCTTACTTTCAGTTTAAAAAACTTGTTTTTTTTATTTAATACTTTAAACATCAATAACAGCACTCCTATACACCTTAGTATCTTGTATCCCTTATGCCAGTCTGGTTTACAATAACACGATCAGTGTCAATTTCATTTTAAATTATGGGTCATTTTATGACCAAATAATGTATTGGTTATAACTAGATTTTTATATCTAGGAAATTGTAGCAGTCGGTAGCCATTACTCTTTCCTTTTCATACACTAAATTTACCGAGGCTAGGAAACCATTCATTCCTCGCTAATTAATGGAGATTGTCTAAATCAATTTATTTTGTATTTATTTTTAGCGAAGTGGATGGATATATACTTGGAAATACGGGGTCGTAGTTCAATCTCATTTGCCACAGGGTAGGATTAAGGGCTTGCTACTTGTTCCTGTAAAAAATAAAAAAAGTAATTCTAACATCAACCATCGTACACGCCCTTTGCACCACCAATGGCCCTTAACAATATCTGTCCTATATTTTGTCCTAGTGTCACTGGCAGAGTATCATCTTTGTTTTCGTTGGCTTCCGCTTCTTAATGGTAAGATCAAACAGTTCGTGGTAACGAACTGTTGTAAGTAAGGAGCGACCCGACTCAATGGTAACTAAAACTCTAAAAACCGAAATTTTTATACCAATAGATACATCAAAAGAATAAGTTTTTAATTCTGATTTCAAATATATAAATTTCATCAAGTTTAATCTTATCCATCAAAAGTTACGCGTCTGAGAAAATATGGCTGATTTTCGAAAAAAGAGGGGAAAGACCCCCTAAAAATTATAGAACCTTAATGAAATTCACACCATTATATTCAGCGTATCAGAGAACCCTACTGTAGAGGTTTCAAGCTCCTATCTACAAAAATGGGGAATTTTGCATTTTTTGCCAGAAGAAAGATCACGGGTGCGTGTTTATTTGTTTTTTTTTTTTTGTTTTTTTTTCCCAGGGGTAATCGTATTGACCCAGTGGTGGTAGAATATCGTAAGAGGGCTCATTAGTAGAATGGGGGGTACCAGCGCAGACGGGACTCCTTATATGGGCATAGAATACAGACGGGACTCCTTATATGGGCATAGAATACTGACGGGACTCCATATATGGGCATAGAGTCATTAGGGAGAACACGTGGTTAATGGGGTCAATGACCTAAATTGATTGCGTAATCAAAGTGTGTCAACAACAACAACATTGACCTTGACATTCGCTGAGAGCGTGCACTTACAACAACAACAACATCGACCTTGGAACACCTGTGCTGTCGACCTCAATTCACCTATCGTGAATCAATAATTCCCCTTAAAAACAACAAATTAATTCCCCTTTCTTGACAGATCAATCAACCAATGACATCATCTGTCAGACTTTAAAAATTTTCGCCTAAAAACGATTCTCCAGGAATAGATCCAAGTCATTAATGTCATTGCCTCGGAAACAACTCTTTTGTTCGAACTCCAAAGGATATTAATAACCAAAGGCCATGGAAACAATTCTCCAAGAAACATCTTAGCGATGAATTGTTATAGCGCGGGAATCAGGTTTCTTATTAATTTGAAATGCATTAGCGCAGAGATGCCAAAAACAAAAGGAACACGCTGAAATTACGTTTAGGGATTATTTGGGCGAAACTGTTTTAGACAGGCTATGGAACTATTTCGGCGAAACAGTTAGAGACATTTTGAAAGATGATTTTAGGAAAGGTTTTAGAAGAGAATTTGAGGGTGAAACTCTGTGGTCGTTATAATACACAAGTTTCATTTGAACAGTGTTGTGAGGTCCTATAACCCAACTCCAAAGATTTCCAATCCTCCTACCCCAACCCCGAAGGAAGCCCCCGGTCCTCAAAGGCCCCCCAAGCTCCCAAAGGGCCACCGGCGCCCCCAAAGGCCCACCCAGACCCCAAAGGCCATCCCCGGGCCCCCCAAAGGCCCATCGAGCTCCCAAAGGACCAATGGGGTCCCAAAGGCCCTCCACCGGTCCCCAAAGGCCCACCCAGACCCCCAAAGGCCATCCCCGGGCCCCCCAAAGGCCCATCGAGCTCCCAAAGGACCAACAGGGTCCCAATGGCCCTCCACCAGTCCCCAAATGTCCCCCGGGCCCCCCACTGCCCCCCCCTGGCCCCCCAAAGGCCCTCCCTGTGCCCCAAAGGCCCTCCCTGTGCCCCAAAGGCCCTCCCCCTGCCCCCAAAGGTCCCCCGGGCCAGAGAAGCGCCGCCGGGATGCGCCGTGGGCCAGGAAAGCGCCGCAGGATGTGCCGCAGGGATGCGTCGCGGGTCAGGAAAGCGCCGCAGGGGATGCGCCGCAGGGAGGCACCGCAGGAAAGTGCCCCAGGATGCGCCGCAGGGATGCGCCGCAAAAAAAAAGTAAACTAAAAAGTAAAAATTTCGAAATGTTATCCCTTAAACGCCCTCCTCAGACCCCCACAGCCCCTCCCCCGGTCCTCAAAGGCCCCCCGGGCTCCCAAAGGGCCAACCAGCCCCCAAGGGTCCCCCGGACCCCTAAAGGTCCTCCCCTGGTCCTCAAAGGTCCACTGGGCTCCCAAAGGCCCTCCCCCGGTCCCCAACGGTCCCCCGGGCTCCCAAAAGACCACTCAATCCTCAAGGGCCCCGGATCCCCAAACGCCCTCCCTGGGCCCCAAAGGTCATCCCCAGGTCCCCATACATGCACACAAAAACTTACACGCACACAAAAACTTACACACATACACGAAAACATACACACACACACACCAAAACATACACACACACACAAAAACTTACACACACACTCAAAAACATACACACACACACACACAAACTTACACACACACACACACACACACAAAAACTAACACAAGCACACGAAAACTTACATGCACACAAAAACTAACATGCACACAAAAACTAACACACACACACACACACAAAACATACACACACACACAACACACACACACACGAAAACTTACACACACACACACACAAAAACTTACACACACACAAAAAAACTTACACACACACACACGAAAAATTACACACACACACACACACACAAAAACTAAAACACACACACACGAAAACTTACACACACACGCAAAAACTAACACAAAAAAAAACTTACACACACACACACACACACACACACACAAAGATATACACACACACACAAAAAAAACTTACAAACACAAAAACATACACACACACACACACACACAAACATACACACACACACACACAAAACTTACATACACACACAAAAGCTTAGACACACAAAAACTTACAAACACACACACGAAATCATACAAAAATTATAAAAAGATTAAATGCACACAAAAACTTACATGCGAATAAAATACTACACACACACACAACAAAAACCACAATCGCACAAAAACTTACACACACACACACAAAAAAATAAAAAAACACAAACATCAAAAAATACACCCTCACGCCAAAAAATACACACACACGTAAAAACTTACACACACAAAAACATACACACACACACAAAAACTAACAAATGCAAAAAAAAAATAAACAGCACACAAGATAATAATAGCCCAAACAAACATACACACACACACACACACAAAACATACACACACACACACACGACCACAAAAAACAACACGACCAATCTTAAACACACACACACACTCACACAAAAACACACACACAAACACAAAAACTTACACATGAACACAAAAAAACTCACACACACGCACAAAAACTTGCACACACACACACACACACAAAACTTACACACACACACACGAAAACTTACACACACACGCCAAAACTTACAAACACAAAAACTTACACACACACACACACACACACAAACTTACACATGCACGCGAAAACTGACATGCACACAAAAACTTACATGCACACACACACACACACACACACACACAAAACTTACACACACAAACACACAAAAGCTCACACACACACGCCAAAACTTACACACACACACCAAAACTTACACACACACACACACACACACACAAAACATAGACATGAACACAAAAAAAACTCACACACACACGCACAAAAACTTACACACACACACACTCACAAAACTTACACACACAAACACGAAAACTTACACACACACGCCAAAACTTACACACACAAAACTTACACATGCACACGAAAACTTACACACACACACACGAAAACTTACACACACACTCCAAAAATTACACACACACACACACACACACAAACTTACACACAAACACACACAAAAACTTACACATGCACACGAAAACTAACAATAACACAAAAACTTACATTCACACAAAAACATACACACACACACACACACAAACATACACACACACACACACGAAAAAACAAACACAAAATAAAACTATTAAACACACAAACAAAATTAAACAAACACACACACACACACAAATTTACAAATGAACACAAAAAAAACATAAATACACACGCACAAAAACATGAAAACACACACAAACACACACAAAACAAACACACACACACACATAAACTTACACACACACTCCAAAACTTACACACACAAAAACTCACACACACACACACACACACACAAACTTACACACACACACACAAAAAACTTACACACACACAAACTTACACAAACACACACACACAAACACACACACACATACACAAACACACACAAAAACTTATATCCACACGCAAAAGCTTAGACACACAAAAAATTACACACACACACAAAAACTTACACCCACACGCAAAAACTTACATGCACACAAAAACTTACATGCACACAAAAACTTACACACACACACAAAACTTACAGACACGCACAAAAACTTACACACACACACAAAAACTAACACACACACACACGAAAACTTACACACACACGCCAAAAACACGCACATACAAAAACTTACACACTCACACACACACAAACACAAAAACTTACACACACACACACACACACACACACACGAAATCTTACACAAACACACGACAAAACTAACACAAACACAATATTAGACACACAAAAGATATGACACGCACACACACACACTCACAAACACACACAATCAAAAACTAA